>NC_057398.1:11530135-11830135 GCF_019320065.1 Cervus canadensis
GATAGGATCCATTTCTACCTTTCATACCAGACTTAGTAGCTCCAGGAAGTCAGTCTGCTTGGTTCATAGTAGCTTCCCTGGAGCCCAGGAGAGCTGAGCATCCGGGTCCTGCTCAGATTCACTAGGGGACCCTCAGTGCTGCCTGTGTGAACGCGGCTCTGCCACTTACTAGCTGCACGCTCTCAGGAAAGTCCCTCAGCTATAAAGTTGGGACAACAACGGTACCAACTACTAGGTGATATTTATGTATTTATAGTGTTTAGAAAAGGGCCTGGCAGGTACCTTAAAAGTGTTCGCTGTGAGTATTAACTCCATAAAGGTGATGCATTATCTAAGTGATACATTCAGTGTTTTCAGGCAATGTTCAGTTAAGGAAAGGCAATTGTTCCACAGTTGAATCCGCAGTTCATGGGGTTGCAAAGAGTCGGACACAACTTAGCAACTGAACAACAACAATCATTCCACCGCAGTCCAGAGAAAACCCACCAGTGTAATGTGTTTCAGGGAATGCGAAGGCATCCCTAATGCCTGGTGCTGAGAGGTGCTCCCTAGCCCCTGCATCACACAGAAAGGGGAGACAATATTCAGAACTGTAGGCTAGCTGAACGGTTCAAACACAGGCTGTGGAGGCAGACAGATCAGGGTTAGATCTGACTACTTCTTATAAACTCTGTGGTATTGAGGAGTTATTCAATTTATCCAAGGCTTGGATTTCTCTATATTTAAAGTGGGTATAATAATACCTGCCTCACAAGGCCGATGCTATTTGACCATTGTGCACGTGTGCCGAACTGCTTCAGTCCTGTCCGACTCTTTGTAGCCCAATGGACTACAGCCCGCCAGGCTCCTCTGTCCCTGGGATTCTCCAGGGAAGAATACTGAAGTGAATTGCCATGTCCTCCTCCAGGGGATCTTCCCGGCCCAGAGATTGAACCTGTGTCTCTTATGTCTCCTGCATTGGCAGGCAGGTTCTTTACCACTTAACACCACCTGGGAAGCCTATTTGGCTATCATAAATGCTCAAAAAGGCAGCCATCGTTAATAGCGCTACCAGTAACAGTAACTGTAGCCACAGAAAAACAGTGGACAAAGACTTTGTACTTTGGAAGTAAACTTTTAGAAACTGCACATAGTGACTTTTGCAATCAGTGACTAGGACCTAATTATTGGATGTAATCCCATTATGAGGAAATAAATACCTGCCCTCCCCACCAAATCTCAATCTTAAATTTAATAAAAAATATTTCTACTCCTTGCTTATTTCAAGTAACACTCACTGCAAGTAGTTTCTAGAGGATGACATAAATCAAACTACAAATGTGAGGAGTGGCTTGAACCTCAGTAATCTCTGGATTTACTGGTACGTGAAGCACCTCCCTGTGAAGGCACTTTGAACTCTTATTACTGACAGCACCATCTAAATCAAAGGTGCTGGTGTTATTTCAACCAAATTCAACTTCTGGAATACTCTCTCCTCACACACACAAATCTCTTAGTTTTAAATCTGCAAAACATCAATATAAGATTCTCAGTGTTTGGTTTACCAGAAATGATATTTGAATTACTTTAGAAATGAAGATTTCTTGCTAGGTCTATGATAACTGGATGAAAAACCCATATTTTTATTTAGAAAATTTTCCATTGACATTTATCTGTTTAAATTGTGTACCCATTCATTTTAGCAGGGGGCAAGTGAAGCTGAATAAAGACATTCCGCCTATAAGATTCTCTATTCAGAATCATTTGGAAACTGAGCTGTGGGGATAGTAGTATTCCGCGACTCCTTGTTATAATCATTCTTCATGATTAAACATTTTGAGGACACTCTCTGGGTCTGTTTGTCAAAGACAGTTATTCTCTTCGACTATGCATACTTGATGTGATGTCATTTTCTTGTTTTCTCAAGGGAGCTAGATAGTTAAGCTAGAGTTTAGATGTTTTGGTTAGTGTTTATGGAAATTGAAGGCCATAATACATTTAGCAGGGCTCCAAATCTTCCGTCACTAGTTGGCTCATGACAATCACATGTTTCTGCTGCTTACTAGAAGCCTGGGGTTTTTGTACTTTCTTTGATCTCTCCAGGCTGTCCTTCTGAACTGTGGGCTGAAGAGTGCCAGAGAAACTATTCCAACCGTCAGGGAGCCCCGTGGCTTCAGGCAGGGCAAGCCCTTCCGTTGCCTCTTCATCCTGGTCCATTTCCTTATATGACCCTTTCTCTCTTTCTGCACTTGGTCACTGGGAGTCCTACTCTAGATTCAGAGGGCTGGAACTCGGGAGATGGAGGAATGTGGATGAGAAAAAGGGCCTTTCTTTCCATATCTCAGTACAGTGAAATGTGTGGTCAGGGTATTTGAGAAGAAAGCTCAGCTGCTCAGGTACTCTCCTCTCCTGATGAGCCTTTCCTCTCGTCTCTCCTAGTAAACCTTCCTCCCTTCGCCCAAAAGCTTTTCTTCCATTGCAGAGCCATGGTCTGCAGCACCTGGGAGTGTAAACTGGCAGAGAGCCAATGGACAAAAGCGTGACGAGGCTGAACTAAAAGTGCAGCCAACTGAGGCTGTGCAGGTTGTAGCTCACTTTCACGGTGCTACTGCATGGGGCACGCTTACCCGGGTGCAACGCGGTTTAACTGAAGATCTACTAGTTTACTTTTAGTGTCAGCAACTAACTTTCTAACTATGTGTTTAGGTTTTGCTTGTGAAAATGCTTGTGTGAAAGTAAGGTGATTTTTAAAAATTAGCAATTCCCTTTGAGAATTTATAAAACCCATCATAGTTGCCAACAGCACAGTTCATGGTATGCAAGAAAGAATACAGACAGGCCAATGTCATCCCGTCTCTTAAGAGAATGCAGATAAGCTGTGTGGTGTAAAAACAGCATACGTGCATATAGGATTTTATCAAGAGACCTGCGGTTTGATCCAAAAGGAGGAATGCCATGACTTGCTGAATTTTAAAACATCAAAATGGAGGAAAGTTCCAAATTTTAAAAATAAAACTATCAAAGCATTAGATGCAACAGGGCACTCTTGCAATCTTGAACAGAGCAGACACTTTCCAAGCAGACAACACCAGAATTCTAAAGGAAAAGCTGGCAGAACTGCCTCTAATAGTAATTTCTCATTGATTTTTTTCCTTTTAATTAATGATTTTACTTTGAGATAACTGCAGACTCACTTGCAGTTGTAATAAACAGTGCAGAGAGCTTTAATGCACTTTTTGCTCCACTGCACCCAACGGCAGCATCTTACAGAAGTATGGTGCAATGTCTCAGTGAGTATGGACATTGATGCACTCAGGACAGGTGATATTTCCATCCCCGTAAGGAGTCATCATATTACCTTTTCAACCACAGCCACATTCCTTCCAAGCCCATTCCCTAACCCTTGGCAACCAGTAATCTGTTCTCCATTTCTATAATTTTATCATTTCAAGGATATTAGAGACATGGACTCACATAGCATATGATCTTTGGGGATTAAAAAAAAACACTCAGCGTAATTCTCTAGAGATACATCTAGTTTGGTGTGTGTTAATAGTTTCTTCTTTTAAAAAAAATTATTTATTTGGTTGAGTCAGCTCTTAGTTGTGGCACCTGGAATCTTTGTTGCGACATGTGGGATATTTTTGTTTGTGGTGGGTGGGCTTCTCTCTAGCTGTGATGCGGACTCCAGAGTGGTGTGGCACATGGACTTGGTTGCCCCACAGCACGTGGGATCTTAGTTCCCTGACCAGGGACTGAACCCATATACCCTGCAGTGGAAGGCAAATGTTTAACCACTGGACCACCAGGGAAGTCCCCAGTAGTTTATTGCTGAGTAATAAAAAGGTACGGTATGGCTATGCCACAATTTATTGAATTACTCCCTGAAAGGACATCTGTGTTATTTCTAGGTTCTGACTATTATGAATAAAGCTATAATAAGCATTAGTGTACAAGTTTTTGTGTTATCATAAAATTTTACTTCTCTTGAATAAATGCCCAGGAATGCAATTGCTGAGTCAGATAGTAGCTTAATGTTTACTAAAGAAATTGCTGCACTACTTTCCAGAGAGGGTCAAGGAGGTTATTCTTTTTGGGGAATAGGGTCAAAAATGACCCTTTACATTCCCGTCAGCAATGGATGAATGATCCAGTTTCTCTGCATTCTTGTCAACATTTGGTGTTGGCACTACTTTTTATTTTAGCCATTCTGATAGGTATGTAGTGATATCTCATTGTAGCTTTAATTTGCATTTTCCTAGGGGCTAATGCTGTTGAGCATCTTCTCATATATCTATTTGCCATCTGTATGTCTTCTTTGGTGAAGTGTCACTTCATCTTTTGTCCATGCTGAGTTTTCAGAGTCCCTTTATATATTCTAGATGATAGTCCTGTGATAGATAGGTAGTTTGTAAATATTTTTTTCCCCTCTGTCGCTTGTCTTTTAACTTTCTTAACTGAGTCTTTCACAGAGAACTGTTTTTAAGTTTGACGAAGACCAATTTATCAAATGTTTTCTTTTCTGCTTTCCCTGTTAAGTCTAAGAACTCTATGCTTAGCCCTAGACTAAGATTTTTCTATGACATTTTTCTTAAAATTTTGTTATAGTTTTATCTTCCATATTTAAGTCTATGATCAACTTTGAGTGAATATTTGTGTAAGGTGGGAAACCTAAATTGAAAATCTTTCTTTTTTTTTCTCTAGCACTATTTATTGAAAAGGCTATCTTTTCTCTGCTGAACTGATTTTTCACCTTTGTCAAAAATAAGTTGGGCATATTTATGTTGGTCTACTTTTGGGTTTTCTGTTCTATTCTATTGATTTATGTATCTATCCTTCTCCCAATACTACACAGTCTTGAATAGTGTAGGTATATAATAAGTCTTGAAATCAAGTAGATTGATTGCATCCACATTATTTTTATGAAACTATTTTAGCTACTATAGTTTCTTTGCCTTTCCATGTAAATTTTATTTTAATTGAAAATAGTTAATTTACAATGTTTCAGGTATTCAGCAAAGTGATTCAATTATATATATATGTATGTGTGTCTATGTATATATATATATATTCTTTTCGAGATTCTTTTTCATTATAGGCCAGATTCTTTTTCATTATAAGATACTGTGCATAGTTCTCTGTGCCATCTAGTAGGTCCTTGTTTATCAATTTTATACATAGTAATGCATATCTATTCATCTGTGCTATACAGTAGGACCTTGTTTATTCAGCTGAACTTTTGAATTTTGGTTATTTGCATTTTTCAGGTCTAAAATTTCCACATTGTTCTTTACATTGTTTTTATATTCCATTGATGAGACTTTCTCCTTATTCACTGAGGGTTTTTTTTTTCATTTGTTTCAAGCATGTTCATAATTGCTCATTGTTAGCATCTTTATCATGGCTGTTTAAGAATTTTTGTCAAGATACTTTTAACATCCCTGTCATCTTGGTGATGACATCTATTAATTTTCTTTTTCTTATTTAGTTTGAGATAATTCCTCATTCATCGTATGGCAAGTGACTTTCAACAGAAACTTAGACATTTCTGTATTGAATTATGAGACTCTGGATCTTATGAGAGAGGTGCCTCCTCATTACCACTGGATGGGGATGAAAGTTTCTGCCCTCCACATGGTCTCCACTGACACCATGGCATGGTGGCCTTATTAACACTGGGTGATGGTGAATGTCCTGAGTCTCTACTAGAGTGCCTTTGATGCCATGCCAGTGGAGAAATGTTTGGGTGCCTTGTTAAGGTTGAATTCTGAGCTCCCCATTTGCCCTTTTCTAGCATGGGTAGGGGCTTCCCAGGTGGCACTAGCGGTAAAGAACCTGCCTGCCAATGCCGGAGACAAAGAGATGTGGGTTCAGTCCCTAGGTTGGGAAGATCCTTTGGAGGAGGGCACGGCAACCCACCCCCCTTTTCTTGCCTGGAGAATCCCATGGACAGAGGAGCCTGGCAGGCTGCAGTCCACAGGGGTGCACAGAGTAGAATATGACTGAAGCGACTTAGCACCCACGTATTGTTTTCAGAATAGAATGGTTACTGTCCAAAATGTTTCTCTATTGCTAGGTTTTCTCCTCTCCAGATTTTTTTTTTTTTTAACTTGGCTGTCCCAGGTCTTACTTGTGGCACGGAGGACCCATGTTGCCATGTGCGGGATCTTCATTTGGCAAGCACAATCCAGTTCCCTGACCAGGGATCAGACCCGGGCCCTCTGCCTTGGGAGTGCAGAGTCCTAACCACTGGACCACCAGGGAAGTCCGTCCCCTGATTCTTTGACTAGAAACAGCAGGCTTTTGTTGAGACTTCTCTAGTCTGTGCCAACTGGAATTTCTAAGTTGGCAGCTTCTTCATCTTCATTTGCCTATCTGAGGCAAAAAGAAAAGCCAAAGAACCCACCAGTGTGTTGTTCCTTGGGTCCCAAGGTCCTTGGCCAATCTGCTCTCTTCTCTCCATCTTTCAGAGTCTTCTTACATTTGTTCTATATATAATATTAATAAATGGTTTAATATGTTCATATTTATATAATTATATTTATATTTTTATACATAATGTCCACGGTTTTTGTAACTGTTCTTGGTGAGAGAAATAGAGAAAAAGTACATCTATTTCATCTTTCCAAATGTGGAATTGATTTTTAGTATTTCTTCTAATGTCCAAATGTTTATACTTTTTCTCTTACTTGTATTGCAGGCATTTTCTCCCAGGTATAACTTTTCTTTCAATTTTGCTTTTGAAGTCTTTGACCATTTCATTCACAGGAATTTTTAAAGGAACGGTTTTTGTTTTTTTTTTTCCAATGGGTAAGAGAAATGCAGACAAAACAGAAAGAAATACGAGTAACAACTAATAAATATATGAAATTTTTTATCAATGAGTTTGATTTGAAGCAAAATTATGAAATTATAGAGATGCTACAAATTTTAAGGATCAAAATATAAAAGTTTTAATGAAAAAAATTCAGTGAAGTATCAGTCAGTCCATGATTTCCTGTGCTAATAAGGAAATTTAAAGTTATATTCAATTCTGGAAATTTTTTCATCCTGGTGTGATGTCTCCAATTGTTAAAAAAATTTTATAAATCAATTTTCACATGGAGTATCATGGGAATGTTAGAAATTCTCTTAAAACTAGAAATGTACAAAATTTGTTTTATGACATTTCTGTTATTTTTGTGAAATTCACAAGAGACATAAAATTAAAGCACTGGAAGTACTTAGATAAGAACTCCTTTTAAAGGTGCAGAATTCTTAGTACTCTCAATAAAACAAATAGTCTCTGTGAGAGCTAAATGTCCTTTTTAGGCTAATTTACTAGATGCATCAAAACATTAGGCCCCAGTAAAGAAAGAAACATCTAGACATAAGTTTCCTTTTAGGATAATGGCTTATTTTTCCTGTTTCCCAAGATGCCTTCAGCCACTTGTGTGCTTTTAATATGTAGTATTAATTTTGCAACACAATGCTCTTGAGAATTCACAGCATATCTAGTTTCCTCAGAAACGTGTTTTGGAGGATTACATTGCTTGGTTTGTGTTACAGGCCTCACAGAATCACGTATACTGTATTTGACTGGATAAAAATAGCTGTGGAAGGTCTGGGAAGTTTTATGGATGATCATGTAGATATCTGTTTCACTGTTGTATCTGTAATCGGCATTCCATTTTCTCCAGGGAAACGGGACATAGGTACTAGAGTAATCATGAAACCTAACTTCAGCCTTATTAATAATAAAAAGTAACGAACTATAAACTATCCAGAAAATTACCTTGATCCATACTTGCCCCTACCTGTCTATTTTCTGAGACAGTCGTTAGTGCGACATGAAAGATGGGTAGGAGAAATAAAGATAAGTAGATGACTGGATTAAGCACAGTGGACTGGAAAGTTTTCATCTCAAGTTATAGAATCTGAAATACCAACCATGTCATGATGTAGGTATAAAATAAAAGTAATGATAATTATTGAATTGTGGGAAAAGGTGATATAGTGATATATGATAGGCTGTAAAGGAACATTTCTTTTAACAATGTATCTCACTGTACTGGAACATGGTATTTGAATAGAGATTTTTAGTCTAGAATCATATAGAATGGCCATTTTTGTCAGTAAAACATGAACACTTTCACATGGCTCAGTTTATACAAACTGTCTAATGTGACCACATATGTTAGGCAAGAGATTTCAAAATAGTAGAATCCTAGATTATGACTTCTCTGATGGTACAGTGGATAGGAATCTGTCTGCCAATGCAAGGGCGTGTGGGTTTGATCCCTGCTTGGGGGAGATCCCACCTGCCAAGGAGCACCTAGGCCTGTGTGCCGCAGTTACTAAGCCCGCGTGCTGCAGCTATTGAAGCCTTTGCACCTACGACCTGAGCTTTGCAACAAGAGAAGCCACCGCAGCGAGAAGCCCACGCGAGGTAATGGCAAGCAGCCCCTGCTCGCTGCCGCTAGAGAAATCCACACAGCTGTGAAGACCCAGCAAGGCCAAAGGGAAAAAAAAAATCCTAGACTGTGATGGGTGAGTAGGATTGAGGTAAGGAAAAGAAGGTGTAGTGTTTGGATCACATAACACAGAAAACAAAAAAGCCAGCTCTTCGGTATCACAGGAGAGCAAGTTTTAAAATGTTGAACTTTACTTCTCGGCCACGTATCAAACCTTCACCTCCACACCACCCTCACCAGCACCTCTGTGCAGATTGTGTTCAGAAGTGTCAGAGTCTGGATCAGTCCAGAGGAAGAAGAACCAGTCATTCCTAGCCTGATAGGGATCTACAAATGGTGCTGAAACAGCATGAAACAATAACATGGAAAACACAGAAAAAGTAATCATGGAAAGATACCGAACTACAACAAAAGGAGCAGTGTATTCTATCTGTTCCTATCCTGGTATATGACTGGTTATATTTATTTGGTAATTTAATAATTACCAGAAGTCTCTGTTTTTTTAACTCATAGATCTGTGTGCTGCATTTGCTGTATTATTTGAGAACTGGTTTGGATTTATGAACTAACATGGAGCAGTGAAGAACCAACCACAGTTCTCTATCTCAAATTGTAGCAGGGTTTCTAGAATTAGCTGTTCTAGTTGCTGGCACAAGCAGCCCATTTAAGTTTAAAAAAAATTATATAACTTTCTGGATTTAAATTTCTGTTAGCTGTTTTCTTGCTAAATATGATGTCTTTGGTGTATTATTAAGAAGAAGTATATCACATAATACAAAATGCTACTGAATACAGAGCATTAAATCACTAAATCACTGTGGACGGTGACTGTAGTCATGAAATTAAAAGACGCTTGCCCCTTGGAAGAAAAGCTATGACAAACCTAGACAGCATATTAAAAACCAGGACATCACTTCGCTGACAAAGATCCATAAAGTCAAAGCTAAGATTTTTCCAGTAGTCATGTACAGATGTGAGAGATGGACCATAAAGAAGGCTGAGCACCAAAGAACTGATGCTTTTGAACTGTGGTACTGGAGAAGACTCTTGAGAGTCTCTTGGAGAGCAAGGAGATCAAACCAATTCCTATAGGAGTACCTACAGGAAATCAACTCTGAATATTCATTGGAAGGACTGTTGCTGAAGCTCCAATACTCTGGCCACCTGATGTGAAGAGCTGACTCACTGGAAAGACTCTGATGCTGGAAAAGATTGAGGGGAAAGGGAGAATGGGGCAGAAGAGGATGAGATCATTAGGTGGCATCACTGACTCAATGGACACGAATCTGAGCAAACTGCAGGAGCTGGTGAAGGACAGGGAAGCCTGGCCTGTTGCAGTCCATGGGGTTGCAAAGAGTCAGACTCAATGTAGCCACCAAACAACAACAATGGCGCACTGAGGATACACAAAAGGGAGATAAAGGGAAAAGTCGCACAAACACAGCCATTTGGTTCTTTTATTGTGTGTGCTTAATTGTCTCTTTTATATTCATTCTAATTAAAGAGGGAATGCATGAAAGTCATGAACCTAGATAGAATTTTGGAGTTATTCTCAAAGAGCCTCCCTTGTTCACTAGGGAACATACATGGAGAGCAACTGCTGCACATGGTAAATAAAATAAAAATTTAACATACAGTTGTAAATCTCAAAAAAATGTGTCACAATGTCCTCTAGAAAGGGGTTGAGTTTGTACCTTTGGCTGAGTCTGAGTGACTGTAAAGTAATGCCAGGAGCTAACATTTAAGAGAATACCCGGAGAGCAACAATCAGTTGAAAATCAACACTCATAGGGAAGAGGAGCTATTACAAAGGAAAACAATTCTGAAGTGAGTCTTAGGAGAGGGGAAGCATGGATCATTACAGGTACTCATTTATTTCTACAGAGTTGCTTTTTGTCAAAAAGATTAACTGATTTAAAAGATTTCAACTTCTTTTTCCTTAAGACAATATTCACTGCCTACCCTATGTCATTCAAATTAAAATTTAAGCAACCACTGAAAACATCAATTCTATACTAATTGAGACCTCATGAAGAATCTGAGGTTATTTTTTGCATTTAATGCACTATCAAAGTATGTTGATTGTGATTCCATTTTCATACGCTGCACACATTTCACTCCCACATACCTATCATGTAAAATAATGCAAAACCAAACATCAGGATGCTGACATTTTCTATGTGTAGAAAGATAGTATTAGCAAAAAAAGTTACGGCAAATCTTCAAAAACCTGATTCTACCACAATTTGAGTAACTTCAAAACACTACCACATTCACTTCAGAAAGTCCTCCGCTATTGAGTTGGTTAATAGAAAATGGTTAAATGCACATCAATATTTTTAGGAAATCTTGAGGAAGCTGTCACTACTAAGATTCAAATGCATTATTAAATTATTTTAGATAAAATCAAATTGGCTTCAAATATATTTCCTTGAGGGCAGATTTCAGGTTTATTTCTTAAGGGTCTCATCCATGTGGTCAAAATAAGTGCAAACATTTATCAACCTACTGAACGTATTTTACTAATCATTTCTCTCCCTAGGCAGCACAAGCAGTAAAACAAAGCAAAACAGTTTCTTCCGCCACTGCCTGACAAGGGCATCTAACCCTATTGGCCAGATAGCAGGTACGCAAATTGCAGTACATATACTGCAGACTGAATGAATGAAGTGGTTGTTTGCAAACTCAACTTGGGGAACTGCAGGGTCCTAACCATGGGGTGAGATTTCAGCCTCTCAATATTTTCCTAGATATAATATTCATTTTCAAATATCAAGACAGAGCTGATGAAATATTCATGGTAGCAAGATTTCAAAAGGACTTTCTGCTTTTTTAATGTTTTAAACTCATCTCTGTCCATCTCTTTCTTGACAGTAACCTCAGCTTCAATTTTATACATAAGATTGAGTTCTGGATCACTTGGCATGTCTTAGTTGTCCCACTTCTTTTCTAGGTAAGAATTGTCCCTTGTCCTTGCTAAGTTCAAAACTGGTATCTGAACTCATGATTCCATTTTGTGTGTCCTCCTTCTTGGTTACACTATGTCCCAGGTGGCTCAGTGGTAAATAAAGAATTCTCCTGCCAACACAGGAGATGCAGGAGACATGAGTTTGATCCCTGGGTTGGGAAGATACCCTGCAGGAGAAAATGGCAACCCACTCCAATATTCTTGACTCAAAAATTCCATGGACAGAGGAACCTGGTGGGTGATAGTTCATGGGGTTACAAAGAGTCAGATACGGCCTAGCGACTGAGCACACACACAAAATCCCAGTCTCTTTTAGGGCTTCACTTTTGCCTTTTCTGCTTGCTCCATCTCTGCCTCTAAACATGTCATTTCCTGTTACAATGTATTTCCCTTTGATCCTGCTACCATCTCAAGTTGTAAGTACAGTATCACACGATATTGAGCATTTTTTCATGTATCTGCTGACCACCTGTATGTCTTTGGAAAAATATTTACTCAAGTCTTCTTCCCCTTTTTTAATTGGGTTGTTTATTTTTTTGATTTTGAGTTGTAACCCCTTTTGATGTAGTTCAGTCGCTCAGTTGTGTCCAACTCTTTGCAACCCCATGGACTGTAGCATGCCAGGTTTCCCTGGCCTTCACCATCTCCTGGAGTTTGCTCAAACTCAATTCTATTGAGTTGGTGATGCCATCCAAACATCTCATCCTCTGTCATCCTTCTCCTCCCACCTACAATCTTTCCCAGCATCAAGGTCTTTTCCAATGAGTCAGCTCTTCACATCAGGTAGCCAAAGTATTGGAGCTTCAGCGTCAGTCCTTCCAATGAATATTCAGGGCTGATTTCCTTTAGAATTGACTGGTTTGATCTTCTGCTGTCCAAGGGACTCTCAAGAGTCTTCTCCAGTACCACAATTCAAAAGCATCAATTATTTGTTGCTCAGCCTTCTTTATGGTCCAACTCCCACATCCATACGTGACTACTGGAAAAACCATAGCTTTCACTATACGAACCTTTGTTGGCAAAGTGATGTCTCTGATTTTTAATACAGTATCTAGGTTTGTCATAACTTTTCTTCTAAAGAGCAAGCATCTTTGAATTTCATGCTGCAGTCATCATCCACAGTGATTTTGGAGCTCAAGAAAATAAAATCTGTCACTGTTTCTGCTTGTCCCCATCTATTTGCCAGGAAGTGATGAGACTGGATGCCATGATCTTCGTTTTTTGAAAGTTGAGTTTTAAGCCAGCTTTTTCACTCTCCTCTTTCACCCTTATCAAGAGGTTCTTTAGTTCATCTTCACTTTCTGCCATTAGGGTGGTATCATCTGCATATCTGAGGTTGTTGATATTTCTTCTGGCAATCTTGATTCCAGCTTTCCAGAAGAAATATCACTATCTAGCCTGGAGAAGTCCATGGAAGAGGAGCCTATCTGGCTACAGTCTGTGGGGTCACAAAGAGTTGCACATGGCTGAGTGACTAACACACACACCCTGCATATAAGTTAATAAGTAGAGTTACTGAGCATGGCCCTGCCCATGAAAGCAAGACCCAGTTTTCCCCACCAACAGACCCTTCCATCAGGAAGCAAGAACTATAATGTCATAGCCTCCAAAATGAAAACCAAAATCACAGAAATCTAACCAAAATGATCACATGGATCACAGGCTTGTGTAACTCAAGGAAGCTACGAGCCATGCCACGCAGGGCCGCCCAAGACAGGAGGGTCATGGTGGAAGAGTTCTGACAAAACGAGGTCCACTGGAGAAGGGACTGGCAAACCTACGTTTAGACTGCTGTAAATGACTCTTTTTTTTTCCTCATATATGTAGCTGAACAAAAGCTAACTGATATGTAGCTTATTATCCATTGTATTTCCTAATTTGATATTGCTGGCATAGGAGAACACAATTTATGTACATTGATATCATAGAAATTTGCATTAGTTCTAGACGCTTGCTCCTTGGAAGAAAAGCATGACAAACCTAGACAGCATATTAAAAAGCAGAGACATTACTTTGCCAACAAAGGTCCGCATAGTCAAAGCTATGATTTTTCCAGTAGTCGTGTGGATGTGAGAGTTGGGCCATAGAAAAGGCTGAGTGCCAAAGGATTGATGTTTTTGAACTGTAATGTTGGAGGAGACTCTTGGGAGTCCCTTGGACTGCAAGGAGATCAAACTAGTCAATCCTAAAGGAAATCAGCCCTGAAAATTCATTGGAAGGACTGATGATGCTGCTGAAGATCCAGCTCCAGCTGCAATACTTTGGCAACCTGATGTGAAGAGCTGACCCATTAGAAAAGCCCCTGATGCTGGGAAAGACTGAAGGCAGGAGGGGAAGGGGATGACAGAGGATGAGACGGTTGGACGGCATCATGGACTCAATGGACATGAGTTTGAGCAAACTCCAGGAGGTGGTGAAGGACAGGGAAGCCTTGTGTGCTGCAGTCCATGGGGTCACAAAGAGTGGCACATGACTGAGCAACTGAACAACAATTAAACAATGAGTTTGTGCATTATATTGATTCGCTTGAGGTTTCTCTATAAAGATAAAAAGATGAAATCATATGCATATGATGCTAAACTGTATTATTTTCCCAATACTTACAAGAACTTTTTTTTTTTTTCCTTGCTGGCCAAGACTTTGGAGTACCAATGGGTCATACATTCTAAAAATATTTACTGAGTATGTATTTTATGCCAGATGCTATACTAACCACTGTGGAAGCAAAACTTCAGTATACTAAGGACATTCTTTTTTCTTATCTTAAAGAATTCACTCACATATCTTATCTGTTTTGTTACTGATTTTAATTTTCTTACTTATAGCTCTATTTGTTGTGAAAGCAAGTCTGGTGCATACATGCTCAGTCGCTCAGTCGTGTGCAACTCTTTGTGACCCCATGGACTGTAGCCTGCTAGGCTCCTCCGTCCATGGAATTCTCCAAGCAAGAATACCAGAGTGGGCTGCAATTTCCTCCTCCAGCAAGTCTAGTACAGCTTCTCTATCATGCCTAGAAGGAGTCGTACCCAAAGAATTAACTAACATACATCAATAGGAAGTTTCTGTTTACCCATGATATTTGCAGAGGTTTTTGGTAAATAGTCTTTATAAGGTCAAGGGAATTTTATTCTGTTACTAATTTCTAATAATTAGAAATTAATTTGTTAAGTTGTATCAGAAAGTTTTCTGGGTTTATCATGTGGTTTTTCTTCCATAATTAATGTGGTGGATCACATCGACTTCTTTGAGATTTATTTGTGTTCTTGTACTGAATTTCATTTTATTATTATGTAGTACTATATTTTAAAATAAACCATTCTATTCAGTTAATATTTTATTTAGGATGCTTTTGCATCTACATTTTTAAGTGAAATAGTTCTATACTCTTCATTTCTTCTTGCTTTTATATTTCAATTTTGGAATCAAGACTACTTTGACCTCATAAGATAAAGAGGACTACTTTACTTACTGTCTTTTTCCGAACAACTTTTTTTCCCTGTAGCAGGTCATTTGTTACGTTAATGCTGGGTGGAATTCACTTGTACAATTTTCTGGATCTGTTCAAGCTTTCTATTTCTTCCAATTTGGCAATTTTTTATTTTTTCAAAATTATGTCCATTTCTTCTAGATTACCAGTGTATGCTTTTTCATGTTATCTTTTTATTATTTTAAAGTACTTTTTACATTCTCATACATTATTTCTCCCTTTTATTATATATTTTAACTCCTTTTGTCCCATCTTATTAAACTTGTCAAAGAATCTAATTTTTGTGTAATTTATTATGTTTTGATTCCTTTGTTTTCTAATTCATTGAGCCCTTATAGCAGTCAATTAATTCCTTTTTCTTTTGGGCTTATTCATTGCTTTTTATCTCTTCTCAATTTGGACATATAGCTCCCTTATTTAAAATTTTTATTTAAGTGATAACATTTCTTTTTTAAATTAATCTTTATTGGAATATAATTGATTTACAATGTTGCGTTAGTTTCTGCAGTACAGCAAAGTGAATCAGTTACACACACACACATATATACTGTATTCTTTTTTATGCCCTTTCCCATGTGGGTCATTGCAGAATACTGAGCAGCGTCCCCTGTGCTACGCAGCAGCATGTGCAGAATTTCTCTGAGCCCTGCTTTACTGGTGTCCCACAGACACTGGCACGCAGTGTCTTCAGTGTTACTCAGTTCTTAGCATTTAAAAATTTTCCTTAAGATTTCCTCTTTAACGCAGGTGTTCTCTCTTAGGTTATCTTTCAGTTTCCATGAATGCCAGCCGTCACACTTTTGTATCACCACTTCTGGACTAGTTTGTAAACTCCCTGGACATTCTGTGCTTTCCTTACCGTCTTCCCTTACAATGTTCAGTGGAGATATTTTATATTTCTGTAAGTGCGTAATGCATTTCTGTGCTAAAACTGGTAATCTATAGGAGAAAATTACTAAATTAACGTTTACATAGCATTGTTGTCATTGCTGGTTCTAAAATTGCTTTTCTTTGTGCCCAACTGTAAAGAGTTGTCCTCTCAGGAAAGGCATAAACAACCCAGCTGCAGAGATCTACTGACTGAACAAGCCAAAAAGCTTAAGGACTGCAAATAGATGATTATATTCTTACTTTTGATAGAACTTATAAGTTGATTTAAGTCACTAACTCCTCTCCCTCTTTTGCTATGGGAGATGGCTGCCACAAAGCTGTGAACGGTGGAAAACTTAATGATACAACTCTGATTCCAGTTCTGTATTTATTTGTTCACTTACCCCAGTGAAGCTCAATGACATAGAAGGACCTATCGATGCTACCACTTTTTTTTTTTAAATCCCATGGCTTTATGCATATGACTACTTCACTGTCAGCTGCAGATATCTGAAACTCCTCTCTCTCCACCTCAAATAGATTGTGGGATTTATTACTTTACTAGAAATCAGAAACTAAGAGTCATTATTTTTCGGTGCCTGAAAGGCATAAATATGTATAAATTTCCATTTAAAATATTTTAGTCAATTAAATAAAAAAGAGACCAGGAAATGAACAAATAGACACATCTTAAGTCACTTACTGGCATAGGACATTCATAAATAGTTTGATCTAACAGTCCTTCCACTTTTGCTTGTATGCTATTTATAACACTGATCCTAACTCTTATTTATGGATGACAGTCTAAAGAATGTGACCCAGAATGAATGACTGTTTCACTAAATACATCTATTGGTCACAGTAAAGAAGTCACTATGGATACTGCCACCTCTTCCCTCCTCCACTCCCTCATTCTCTTACCATTTACTTTTATTTAATTGACTAAAATATTCTTTTTCTTTTCTAAATTAGCATGGTCAGTGTACAGCCCTGATGTTAGTGACCATCCTTGTTTATTACATAGTTTAATCATTAGCCTCTGGATTCATTTAATAATATAACTGGTATCCTCCTATCCAGGATTCAATTCAAGGGTTATGATACAACTTTCATTATTATGCTTCTTTATTTTCTCCATTTGTTTCTTCCCATCTTGTTGAAACTATTTTGAACTTCTGTGCTTATCATTCCTTGCCTTACTTTTCAGTTTTAATACTTACAAATACTTCAATTTTTTTTAATACTTCAATATTTTAAGTTTGATTTACTTTTAAACTTTAATTAAAACAAAGTAGTAGTAGTCCTTATGAATTTGCTTATATCTCTAAATCTAATATTATAAAAATTTAGCCAAAATATGTAGATTTTATTCATTAATTGCCATTGCTGTAAATTATTCCATTTATATAATTATACTACAATTTATCTATCTGCTCTTCATTAAAGGTATGGTTTAGCTGTTTTCAGTTTGGCTATTATTATTTTATGCTGCTACAAAAATTCTTTTTGTTCACATGTGCAAGATTGTCTATAGTTAAAAGTATATGTCTAAGAATGGAACTGCTAGTTTGAAGGGTATGAAAGTGCTAGTCACATGAAATATGCATTATTATCTGAATTTGCAGATGAAAGGAAAAAAAATACTGAGGCTTTGTATCCTCTCTGGTTCACTAGTGATGCATTCATTTATTTAGTAAACATTTTTTGAGTACCTACAATGTGGCTGGCATTAATCTAGTGAAATATATACATCAGTGAATAAAACAGAAAACACCTTATCCTTAAGGAAGTACCTTAGTTTCAGTGAAACGTCTAAAGAAAATAAAATGACAGGTATCTTTTATACTACATCTTTTTCTGTTCCTCATTTCATAAAGTAACACTTTAAACTTTTTACATGACAAAGAGAAATGGCACTATTCTTTATTACCCTTGACTCCAAGTGGTGGTCTCTATTTAATACTATTTTAAATTTTATTAGATTAAAAAAATACTCAAACTGTTTACAACATTATTTTATTTAGAATGAAAAATCAAATTATTAGTAGAATAAGCCTTGACGAAAAAGTATGCTAAAACTTATGCAAACTAAACATATGAATTTTTTTTTTTGGATAAAGAAAAAATTTATTTCTACATCTCTTCAAGTTTACTTTCAGGCTGGTTTTCCCTTATTTATTATTTTGTTTTTATTTTTCTCTACATGAAGTAATTCTCAATAAACCTTAAAATTCAGGATGTCTTGGTGTGCATTTCTTTCTATAACACACTTCAAGGCGAAGCTTTTGAAGTAAAGTAAACTTCAAAGTTGGACTCTAAGCTTTTGAAGAGGATCTACCCTCAGATGGATTTCAAAACAAGAGTTATATGTTCATTCTCTCTTGTGCTTCACACGTGACAGAGAAGAAATTTGTAGAGACAAACAGCACCTCTACCAAGACCTAAAGTATTTAAAGCAGTAAGCACAGCGTCCAAATGGTTTAAGATTTTGGAGGCAGAAGTTAAAAAAAAAAAAAAAAAAAACTAAAACATAAAAGAAAAGGAAGCTTGGAAGTTCTTTCTACTATCTGGGAAAACAGCAGATTAAAACAACTGTTTAGTTTTCAACCTTGATTTGAAAGACGTTAAGACTGTGAGGTGACTACAAAAATGCAAACTTAATATACTTAGATTAACCTACCTCATCAAGCCCAGGCTTATCTATTCTCTTTTTTTTTTCCTCCAAAGTTCAAACTCATAGGGCAGCTTTGGCACCTAAGTATTCAGCTTTTATTTTTTTAATTGAAACAATATTGAAATATTGTAAATCAACTATATTATATATATGAATCCCTAAGTATATAACTGAATAAACTATATATAACTGGATTCATATATATGTATAATATATATAGTTAATTTACAATATAAATCAACTATATTTCAATATTATTTTAATTAAAAAAAATCTGAATCGTTAGGTGCCAAAGCTACCCTAACATTCTCTTCCATTACAGGTTATTACAAGACATTGAGTATAGTTCCCTGTGCTATACAGTAGGTTCTATTATCTATTTTATACATATGTGTGCTAAGTCGCTTCAGTCATGTCCGACTCTTTGTGACCCTGTGGACTGTAGCCCGCCAGGTTCCTCTGTCTATGGGATTCTCCAGGCAAGAATGCTGGAGTGGGTTGCCATGCACTCCTCCAGATCTTCCCAACCCACGAGTTGAACATGCATCTCTTATGTCTCCATTGGCAGTTGAGTTCTTTACCACTAGCACGGTGTGTATATTTTAATTCCAAACTACTAATTTGTCCCCCCTTTACCCCTTTGGTAACCATAAATTTGTTTTCTATGTCTGTGAGTCTAGTGCTCTTTTGTTAAATAAGCTCATTTATATCATTTGTTTTTAAGATTCCACATAAAAACATTTATCATATGATATTTGTCTTTCTCTGGTTTACTTCACTTAGTATGATAATCTCAAGTTCCATCTATGTTGCTGCAAATGAAATTATTTCATTCTTTTTAATGGCTGAGTAATATTCCACTGTGTGTATCTACATCACTTTTTTTTTTTTTACATCACATCTTTTTTATCCATTCATCTGTCAGTGAACTCTTTGGTTGCTTCCATGTCTTGGCCATTGTAGATAGTGTTGCAATGGACATTTGGGTGCATTTATCTCTTTGAATTAGAGTTTTCTCCAGGTATTTGTCTAGGAGTGGGACTGCAGGATCATTTTGTTGCTCTATTTTCAGTTTTTTAAGGGACCTCATAATGGCTGTTCCTCATAATGGCTGTGACAATTTACATTCCCAACTATAGTGTAGGAGGGTTTGTTTTTTTCCATATCCTCTTTGGCATTTATTATTTGCAGACTTTTTCTTTTCATTTATTTTTATTAGTTGGAGGCTAATTACTTTACAATATTGTAGTGGTTTTTGCCATACATTGACATGAATCAGCCATGGATTTACAAGTATTCTCCATCCCGATCCCCCCTCCCACCTCCCTCTCCATCCCATCCCTCTGGGTCTTTCCAGTGCACCAGGCCCGAGCACCTGTCTCATGCATCCAGCCTGGGCTGGTGATCTGTTTCACCATAGATAATATACATGTTTCGATGCTGTTCTCTCGAAACATCCCACCCTCGCCTTCTCCCACAGAGTTCAAAATTCTGTTCTGTACATCTGTGTCTCTTTTTCTGTCTTGCATATAAGGTTATCGTTACCATCCTTCTAAATTCCATATATATGCGTTAGTATACTGTATTGGTCTTTATCTTTCTGGCTTACTTCACTCTGTATAATGGGCTCCAGTTTCATCCATCTCATTAGAACTGATTCAAATGAATTCTTTTTAATGGCTGAGTAATATTCCATGGTGTATATGTACCACAGCTTCCTTATCCATTCGTCTGCTGATGGGCATCTAGGTTGCTTCCATGTCCTGGCTATTATAAACAGTGCTGCGATGAACATTGGGGTGCACGTGTCTCTTTCAGATCTGGTTTCCTCAGTGTGTATGCCCAGAAGTGGGATTGCTGGGTCATATGGCAGTTCTATTTCCAGTTTTTTAAGAAATCTCCACACTGTTTTCCATAGCGGCTGTATTAGTTTGCATTCCCACCAACAGTGTAAGAGGGTTCCCTTTTCTCCACACCCTCTCCAGCATTTATTGCTTGTAGACTTTTGGATAGCAGCCATCCTGACTGGCATGTAATGGTACCTCATTGTGGTTTTGATTTGCATTTCTCTGATAATGAGTGATGTTGAGCATCTGTTCATGTGTTTGTTAGCCATCTGTATGTCTTCTTTGGAGAAATGTCTGTTTAGTTCTTTGGCCCATTTTTTTTGATTGGGTCATCTATTTTTCTGGAATTGAGCTGTAGGAGTTACTTTTGCAGACGTTTTGATGATAGTCATTCTGACCTCTGTGAGGTGATAACTCATTGCAGATTTGATTTGCATTTCTCTAATAATTAGTGATGTTGAGCATCTTTTCATATGCTTGTTGGCCACCTGAATGTCTTCTTTGGGGGAATATCTACTTAGATCTTCTGCCATTTTTTATTGGGTTATTAGGTGGTGTTTTTTAAAGATTGAGTTGCATAAGCTGTTTATATATTTTGGAGATTAATCCCTTGTCAGGTACATCATTTGCAAATATTTCTTCCTCTTCTGTAAGTTGTCTTTTATTTTATGATTTCCTTTCCTATGCAAAGCTTTTCAGTTTAATTTGGTCCTGTTTATTTTTGTTTTTATTTCCTTTACTGTAGGAGGTGGACCCAAGCAATATTGCTGTAATTTCTGTCAAAGAATGTTCTGCCTATATTTTCCTCTAGGAGTTTCACAATATCTGGTTTTACATTTAGGTCTTTAATCAAGTTTGTGTTTATTTTTGTATATGGTGTTAGAGAATATTCTATTCTTTTTTTAAAAAAGGTATTTTTTTGTGTGGCTGCTCTGGGTCTTCATTGTTGCATATGGGCTTTTCCTAGTTGCAGCAAGCAGGGGCTACTCTTCCTTGTGGTCCATGGGCTTCTCTTGTTGTGGAGCTTGGGCTCCACATGCTCAGGCTTCAGCAGCTATTGTATGCTGTGCTGGCTCAGCAGTTGTGGCTTAGAGGCTCTAGAGCCCTGGTTCAGTAGTTGTTATACACAGGCTTAATTGCTCCTTGGCAGGTGATATTTTCCCAGACCAGAGACGGAACCTGTGTCCCCTGCATTGGCAGGCAAATTCTCAACCACTGGACCACCAAGGAAGTCCTGGTTTCATACTTTTACATGCAGCTGGCCAGTTTCCCCAGCACCATTTATTGAAAGGATTTCTATCCCCTTCCATTGATCTGTATTTCTACTTTTGTTTCAGTACCATACTGTGCTTTTTATGATTGCAGCTTTGGAGCATAGTTTGATGTCAGGGAGCTTGATGCTTCTAACTCCATTTTTCTTCTCAACACTGCTTTAGCTACTTGGGTCTTGTGTGTTTTCATACAAACTTAAACATTTTCTAGTTCTGTGAAAAATGCCATTGGTAATTTGACAGGGATTGCACCAAATCTGTAGATTGCCTGAGGCAGTACAGTCATTTTGACAATATTGATTCCCCCAATCCAAGAACATGGTGTATCTTTCCTTCTGTTTGCATCATCTTCAATTTCTTTTATCAATGTCTCACAGTTTTGGAGTGTGTCTTTTGTCTCCTAAGTTAGGATTATTCCTAGATATTTTGTCCTTTTTGATGTGATGGTAAATGGGATCGTTTTCTTAATTTCTCTTTCTGATCTTTCATTGTTAGTGTATAGAAATGCAACAGATTTCTGTGTATTAATCTTATATCTTGCAAGTTTACCAAATTCATTGACGAGCTGTCAAAGCTTTCTGATAGCATCTTTAGGCTTTACTATGTATAGAATCATGTCATCTGGAAACATGGCAGTTTTACTTCTTCTTTACCAATTTGGATTCCTTTAATTCCCTTTTCTTCTCTGATTGCTGTGGCTACGACTACCAAAACTATGTGGAATAAAGCATAGTTTCATAGGTTTTAGTGGTGACAGTGGACATCCTTCTTTTGATTCTGATTTTAAAGACAAATGCTTTCAGGTTTTCAACAGTGAGTATGATGTTAGCTGTGCGTTTGTCTTATATGGCCTTTATTATGTCGAGGTATGTTTCCTCTATGCATACTTTCTGGAGAGTTTTTTTTTTTTTTTAATTATAAACAGATGTTGAATTTTAGGAGAAGTTTTTTTTGCTTCTATTGTGATGATCATCTCTGTTTTTTATTCTCAATTTATTAATGTGGTATATCACATTGATTGATTTGTGTATATTGAAAAATCCTTGCATCCCTGGGATAAATCCCACTTGATCACGGTGTATTATACTTTTCATGTACTGTTGGATTCAGTTTGCTAGTATTTTGCTGAGAGCTTTGTGTCTATGTTCATCAGTAATATTGGCTGGTAATTTTCTTTTTTTGGTGATATATTTATCTGGTTTCAGTATCAGGTCTCATAGAATTAATGCAGAAGTGTTCCTTCCTCTGCAGTTGTTTTTAACAGTTTGATAAGGATAGGTGTTACCTCTTTTCTAAATGTTTGACAGAATTCTCCTGTGAAGCCACTTAGTCCTACACTTTTATTTATTGGGAATTTTTTTTTAATTTATTGGGAATTTTAAAATCAAATATTCAATTTCAGTACTTGTAACTTGCTTGTTCATATTTTCTCTATCTTTCTGGTTCATCTTTGAAGATTGTACCTTTCTAAAAATTTACCTGTTTCTTCCAGGTTGTTCATTTTATTGACATATAGTTGCTTATACTAGTTTCTTATGCTACTTTGTATTTCTGTGATGTCAGTGGTAACTACTCCTTTTACATTTCTAATTTTATTGATTTGGGTCCCTGCTTTTTTTTGTTTTTTGATAAGTCTGGCTAAATTTTTATCAATTTTGTTTATCTTTTCAAAGAACCAGCTTTTAGCTCTGCTGATCTTTTCTATTTTTTTTTTTTCTTTAGTGTCTACCTCATTTATTTTTGCTCTGATCTTCATGAATTTTTTCCTTTCTACTAACTTTGGGTTTTGTTTGTTTTCATTTCTCTAGCTGCTTTAGGTGTAAGGCTAGGTTGTCTATTTGAGATTTTTTCTTGTTTTCTGAGGTAAGACTGTACCGCTATACCGTTTCCTCTTAGAATTACTTTTGTTGTGTCCCATAGGTTTGTTCATAGCAAACACTCTCTTCCAACAACACAAGAGATGACTCTACACATGGATATCACCAGATGGTCAATACTGCAATCAGACTGATTATATTCTTTGCAACCAAATATGGAGAAGCTCTATACAATCAGCAAAAACAAGACCGGGAGCTGACTGTGGCTCAGATCATGAACTCCTTATACAAAATTCAGACTTAAATCGAAGAAAGTAGGGAAAAGCACTAGACCATTCAATTATGACCTAAATCAAATCCCTTATGATTATACAGTAGAAGAGACAAATAGACTCAAGGGATTAGATCTGATAGGGTGCATGAAGAACTATGGACAGAGGTTCATGACATTGTATATGAGGCAGTGATCAAGACCATCCCCCAAAAAAGAAATGCCAAAAGGCAAAACTGTTGCCTGAGGAGGCCTTACAAATAGCTGTGAAAAGAAGAGACACAAAAGGCAAAGGAGAAGAGGAAAGATACAC
This sequence comes from Cervus canadensis, assembly GCF_019320065.1. Classification (NCBI taxonomy): domain Eukaryota; kingdom Metazoa; phylum Chordata; class Mammalia; order Artiodactyla; family Cervidae; genus Cervus; species Cervus canadensis. The sequence goes on from NC_057398.1 coordinate 11,554,086, forward strand.
CCATCTGAATGCAGAGTTCCAAACAATAGCAAGGAGAGACAATAAAGCCTTCCTCAGAGATGAATGCAAAGAAATATAGAAAACCAATAGAATGAGAGAGACTAGAGAACTCGTCAGGAAAATCAGAGCTACCAAGGGAACATTTCATGTAAAAATGGGCACAATAAAAGACAGAAATGGTATGGACCTAACAGCAGCAGAAGATATTAAGAAAAGGTGACAAGAATACACAGAAGAACTATACAAAAAAGATCTTCATGACCCAGGTAACCACGATGGTGTGATCACTCACCTAGAGCCCGATATTCTGGAATGCAAAGTCAAGTGGGTCTTAAGAAGTATCATTATGAACAAAACTAGTGGTGGTGATGGAATTCCAGCTGAGCTACTTCAAATCCTAAAAGATGATGCTTATTATGCCAGCAAACTTGGAAAACTCAGCAGTGGCCACAGGACTGGAACAGGTCAGTTTTCTTTCCAATCCCAAAGAAAGGCAATGCCAAAGAATGCTCAAGCTATGGCACAATTGCACTCATCTCACATGCTAGCAAAGTATGGAATTCCAGCTGAGCTACTTCAAATCCTAAAAGATGATGCTTATTATGCCAGCAAACTTGGAAAACTCAGCAGTGGCCACAGGACTGGAACAGGTCAGTTTTCTTTCCAATCCCAAAGAAAGGCAATGCCAAAGAATGCTCAAGCTATGGCACAATTGCACTCATCTCACATGCTAGCAAAGTAATCCTCAAAATTCTCCAAGCCAGGCTTCAACAGTATGTGAACCATGAACTTCCAGATGTTCAAGCTAGATTTAGAAAAGGCAAAGGAACCAGAGATCAAATTGTCAACATTTGTTGGATCACAGCAAAAGCAAGAAAGTTCCAGAAAAACATCTACTTCTGCTTTATTGACTACGCCAAAACCCATAACTTGTGGATCGCAACAAACTATGAAATTTTCTTCAAGAGATGGGAATACCAGACCACCTGACCTGCCTCCTGAGAAATCTGTGTGCAGGTCAAGAAGAAACAGTTAGAACCGGACCTGGACCAATGGACTGGTTCCAAACTGGGAAAGGAGTATGTTGAGACTGTTTATTGTCATGCTGTTTACTTAACTTATATGCAGAGTACATCATGTGAAATGCCAGGCTGGATGAAGCAGAAGCTGGAATCAAGATTGCCAGGGGAAATATCAATAACCTTAGATATGCAGATGACACCACCCTTACGGCAGAAAGCGAAGAGGAACTAAAGAGCTTCTTGATGAAGACGAAAGGAGAGTGAAAAAGCTGCCTTAAAACTCAACATTCAAAAAACTAAGATCATGGCATCCAGTCCCATCACTTCATGGCAAATAGATGGGGAAACAATGGAAACAGGGACCAACTTTATTTTCTCGGGCTTCAAAATCTCTGCAGATGGTGACTGTAGCCATGAAGTTAAAAGACACTTGGTTCTTGAAAGAAAAGCTATGACAAACCTAGATAGCATATTGAAAAGCAGAGACATTACTTTGTCAACAAAGGCTTGTCTAGTCAAAGCCATGGTTTTTCCAGTAAAGCAGAGTAAAGCGAAGTGAAGTCGCAGTCATGTCTGGATATGAGAGCTGGACCATGAAGAAAGCTGAGCAATGAAGAATTAATGCTTTTGAACTGACTTGTTGGAGAAGACTCTTGAGAGTCCTTGGACTGCAAGGAGATCAAACCAGTCAATCATAAAGGAATCAGTTCTGAATATTCATCGGAAGTACTGATGCTGAAGCTGAAACTCCAATACTTTGGCCATCTGATGCAAAGAACTGACTCCTTGGAAATGACCCCGATGCTGGGAAAGACTGAAGGCAGGAGGAAAGGGGGATGACAGAAGATGAGATGTTTGGATGGCATCACTGACTTGATGGTCATGAGTCTGAGCAAGCTCCGGTGCTAGTGATGGACAGGGAAGCCTGGTGTGCTACAGTCCATGGGGTCGCAAAGAGTCAGACATGACTGAGCGACTGAGCTGAACTGATAGGTTTTAGATTGTGATATTTTTGTTTTCATTTATCTTTAGATATTTTTTGATTTCCTTTTTGATTTAATCTGTGATCCATTGGTTATTTAGTAGCATGTTTAGCATCTGTGTTTTTGCTTCTTTGAAGTTTTTTCTTGCAGGTGATTTCTAATCTCATATCACTGTGGTCAGAATTCATGCATGATATGATCTTCATCTTCCTAAATTTACCTAGGATTGCTTTTTCGTCTAGGATGTGATCTATCCTGGAGAATGTTCTATGATCTCTTGAAAAGAATGGGTATTCTGCTGCCTTTGAATGGACTATTCAATTCAGTAGAGCTGGTCTATTGTGTCATTTAAAGCCTGTGTTTCCTTATTCTGTCTGAATGATTTGTCCACTGATGTAAAAGAGATGCTAAAGTCCCGCACTATTGTGTTACTTTCAACTTCTCCTTTTATGTCTGTGTTTTTGTTTAGTTGTTCTGTAGTGTCTGACTCTTTGCAACCCCATAAACTGCAGCACACCAAGCTTCCCTGTTGTTCACTATCTCCTGGAGTTTGCTCAAATTCATGTCCATTGAGTTGGTGATGCCATTCAACCACCTCATTCTCTGTCACCCTCATCTTCACCTGCCCTCAATCTTTCCCACCCTCAGGGTTGTTTCCAACGAGTTGGCTCTTTGCATCGGATGGCCAAAGTATTGATGGTCAGCTTCAGCATCAGTCCTTCCGATGAATATTCAGGGCTGATTTCCTTTAGGATTGACTGGTTTGATCTCCTTGTAGTCCAAGGGACTCTCTAGAGTCTTCTCTAGCACCACAGTTCAAAAGCATCTATTCTTCAGTGCTCAGCCTTCTTTATGGTCCAGCTCTCACATCCATACCTGACTACTGGAAAAACCATAGCTTTGACGAGACAGATCTTTGTCGACAGAGTGATGTCTCTGGTGTTTAAATGCTGTTTAGGTGTGTCATAGCTTTTCTTTCAAGCTATGACTCAAGCCCCTTTGCCCTTCAAAGTCAAGTGCCCTGGGGGCTTCTCTAGTCTGTGGGTTGCCCACCTGGGAGGTATGGGATTTGATAATATTGTGAGTATGCCCTTCTTACCCTCTTGCTGTGGTTTGTTCTTCACCTTCTTTGTCTTTAGATATAGAATATCTTTTTATGCAATGGTTTTTTGGCAGTTAGCTGTGATTTTGGTGTTTATTTGGGAGGAGGTGAATTCAAGCTCTTTCTGTGCCACCATCTTGTCCCCAAATCTCAGGTTTATTTGAGAACTTATCTATTCTTAATATGAGTTTGAAAATGAAGTCAAATGCCCTCTGAAGCAGAACAATAAAATGAGATTATCAGAAAATAAAAACACAATATGTGGTTCCCATAAGAAAAAAAAGAAAAAATACTGACAGGATAATTGACTGCAATTACATTAGTTATAACAGATACCAACTGTAACTATGCAGTAGTTTACCTTGTTTTCTAGATAAAGTTGCCATTTTTTTAGTGCTTTCTAAACTCTAAATATTTATATTAATCAGTGACATGTCAGGCTGAAAAATGTCTAAATATTTTAGACTTTTAATTTCTAATTTACTGACACCAACTAAGGCTAAAAAATTCAATACAAAAAGATACAAATGCATAAATATTTAATGATGATAAAAAATACATTTATGAGACATGACAATGTACGTTACCTTCACTTGAGCATTACCTCAGAACACATTTTTTTATTTGAGTTCAAAATGGGTCATAAGGCAACAGAGACAACTCTCAACATCAACAATGCATTTGGCCCAGGAATGGTTAATGAACTTGAATAAAAAAGTCACTCTTATTTGCTCACATCATTTTTATAGTCTCAGGGCTTCCCTCGTAGCTCAGTTGGTAAAGAATCTGACTGGCCTAAGTGAGTAAAAGTCACTCAGTCGTGTCCAACTCGTTGCGACCCCATGGACTATATATACAGTCCATGGAATTGTCCAGGCCAGAATACTGGAGTGGGTAGCCATTTCCTTTCCCAGGGGATCTTCCCAACCCAGGGATTGAAACCAGGTCTCCTGCATTGCAGGTGGATTCTTTACCAGCTGAGCCACCAGGGAAGCCCTCTATAGTCTAAAATAAATACAAAATAAACACCAAGTAATAAATAAGTCATTAGCAAAACACAAAAGGCTAGAAACACGCATTAAAATGATGTATAACATAACCACACTTATTTAAGAATGCGTTTCAATATCAGATGGCAAAATTCCAACAACACAAAACTGCAATTACCTTTTTACTGACTTAATAATTAGAAACTTTACAGCTTGGTATGCTTTTGCTTTCTCTTAAAATGCTCTAGGGGAAACCAGCTACCATATGAGAAGTTTGATTCCTTTGGCATAAATGTACAGCGCAATGGTGGTTCAAGAAGTTTTGCAGAGGAGGCGAGAGCTTTGAAGATGAGGAATGGAGTGGCTGGCCATCAGAATTCGACAATGACCAATTGAGAGTAATCATCGAAGCTGATCCTCTTCCAACTACATGAGAAGTTGCTGAAGAACTCAGTGTTGACCATTCTATGGTCATTCGGCATTTGAAGCAAATTGGAAAGGTGAAAAAGCTCGATAAGTGAGTGCCTCATGAGCTGACTGAAAAAAAAAAATCATCGTTTTGAAGTGCTGTCTTCTCTTATTCTACACAACTATCAACCATTTCTTGATCAGATTGTGACATGCGACAAAAAGTGGATTTCATATAACAACTGGTGATTCCCAGCTCAGTGATCATCGAGAAGACGCTCCAAAGCACTTCTCAAAGCAAACTTGCACCAAAAAAAGGTCATGGTCACTGGTAGTCTGCTGCCATTCTGATCCATTACAGCTTTCTGAATCCTGGTGAAACCATTACCTCTGAGAAGTATGCTCAGCAAATCGACAAGATGCACCAAAAACTGTAATGCCTGCAGCCTGCATTGGTCAACAGAAAGGGCCCAATTCTTCCCCATGACAATGCCCAATGGCATGTCACACAACCAATGCTTCAGAAGTTGAATAAACTAGGCTACAAAGTTTTGCCTCTTCAGTCATTTTCACCTAACTTCTTGCCAACCAACTACCACTTCTTCAAGCATCTTGACAACTTTCTGCACGGAAAACATGTCCACATCCAGCAGGAGGCAGAAAATGCTTTCCAAGAGTTTGTTGAATTCCAAAGCATGGATTTTTATGCTATAGGAATAAACAAACTTATTTCTTGTTGGCAAAATGTGATAATCAAAACATAATCAAATATATTTTGATTAATAAAGATGTGTTTGAGCCTGGTTATAATGATTTAAAATTCATGGTCCAGAAGCACAGTTACTTGTGTACCAACCTACTACTTAGCTTCAAAAGTCCCAGAGCTTCATTCCTCTGTGTTCTATTGGTCAATCCAGTCTCTTAATCTAGCCCAGTTTCAAGGGAAGGAAGGGGAAATTCCACTTTTCCATGGGGGAATGACACAAAAAATCGATTCCATTGTATGATGGGGGAATGGTATCAGGAGGAAAAAATGATGGCAACTATCTGGAAAAAAAAATCACAAAGACTATTCTTTGTACAATTCGTGAATTAACTGTTTCAAGACTTTGGGGGATAGTTTCTTACTATATATTAGATGATTTCCTGCAGGAGTTTATATGCCTGCAAAATGGGTGAGGTCCTTGGAGGAGGGTGTGTCTAGGTGCTCATTTCCACTTTATTTGAAAAACATAAAAATTCACTTTGTAAGGGTGTAAATGGAAGCAAAATTATTTTGAATAAATTTAAATCACCTTAGCAATTTCAGCATTACAATTGGTTTTTGTTCATTATACTTTTATTAATAAAATGTGTTTTTGAAATTATCTGGTGGTAATCATTTCATTAAGGAAGCATAATTCTAACTCTGAAGTTGACTCCTTACTTAGGAAAACTATTAATGTTTGAACACAAAATTTCATCAACACCTGCCAAATGTCCTTGATGTTATATACTAGTAGTCTCCCAATTATTATTCTGCCTTATATCTATGTCACGAATAGTCAAAGTTGTTCTCTTTTTAAGAAACCGGCAAAGGGGAAAAAAGGGAAAAAAATTAAAGACAAACAAGTATGCTACTTGATGCTACTTTTTAAACTGTAGCAGCAACAGTTCTTGAAACATAATTACAACTTAACCTACACCTAAAAGTTCTTGACAAACTTAAACAATTTTAATTCCTGAGGAAAAGAGTATTTAATCTGCAACGTGTATTACACATGTTACCACATTTTAAAACTCGCAGTTTCCTAAATTCATATTATCCCAGTTTTACTGGAAACAGGTTTATTGAATTTGAGTCATTTGCCTGAGTTGGCATGGCTAAAAAAATGTGGTCTGAGGTCTATGGTTCTCCATTCACTCTGCTGTTTACAACATACATGGACATTTATGATTATCTCAACTTAACACTCCTGTCACTGGGGTTCACAAGAATCGACTCCTATTCCCTGGTTTCTAAATTCTACATTATTTAATGCTAAAATTTATTCATTTATTCACTCATTTGTCAACAAATATTTAGTGCATAGTATTTATGAGATTAAAATAGTTAAGGGAGTTGAAATATTAAGATGCCTCTCCCTATTTCCTGTCTCCAGAGAATTAAGAAGATGTGCATTCCACAGTTTCTTTTCTGAAATAAACAAAACTCCCAAAGATCAAGATAGCACATGAATTTGTTTTCATTTTAATTTTTATGTCAGGTCTGGGCTAAGTTGGACCAAATTTGAGGGAAAACCATTGACTTGAGTCAGCTGAGACATGACTTAGTTAATTTCATTGGCAAATTGCCTCCCTGACTAAGGAAAAGTCAAGGCCTGAGCAGGTCTGTGGCCAAAATGATCTCTTTGTTTTCTGGAGGACATGGCCTTGCCTTTGCTAAAGCAAGCAACAAATTTAAGTCAAAAAAGAACTTGAGGGGAAGAGTTTTCCTTATGCTTCAATGGAAGTTGATGCTGAAACGACAGGTGTAGTAAAATAAGAGTAAAAGAATAATTGGGAAGAAGGCTGTATTATTTCTCAATATTTCCCAACTTTTTGGATTTTTAAGATATACTGTTAGTCTTTACTTGTAAAATTAAGACACATATAACAATACCCAGCTCTTAAAGCCCGTATTACCTTTCTTTTACAGCTCTGTCAGGATTCTGAGGGGATGCATTTGGAGGGGGCGGGTTAGGGTAGAAGGTGCTATTAACGTTTTATTAATGTTAAATGGAACTAAGATACATCTACACAATAAAAATGGTATTTTTGGAAAAAATGACATGGAAAATGCTCATGACATAATGGAAACTAAAACATCAGAAGACAGTATTACATTACAGACTGAGACCAAAGACTAGGGGGAAAGAAGACTGGAAAAAAAATTACCTGTGTTATATCAGGGTGGGCATATTTACTGTGATTTTAACTTTTTCATAATACTTTCCTGTGTTTTTAAACTTTCTGTGGGGTCATGTATTAATAGTGATTTTAACAGTCAGAAAAAAAGTTGTAAAGTCAAGTCTTTGGGCTTGAACAACTAGATTTCCATTATGTTATGATCTAGTTATATTTACCTCACTGGCTTGTTGCTCCTTTATCCCACTAATGAATTCTGTGTATTCATAAAATATTACCCAAGAGGAGATGGAAAATGATGAGATATTTTATGTAACATCCCCAAAGAGAGGAAAGCAAAGAAAAGGAAGAACAAACAGTAAAATCAGAGGAATAACCAAGGCAAAGATTCAGGATTCTTGCATAAATTACCAATTAGCTTCTCTTGAAATTTTAATTTGTTCTTTCCTCACTTTCCCTTTCCTAATTTTTTTCTTTCTCCTTCCTTTCTCAAATATTTCCTTTCTTTTCTCCTTCAAACTTCTGCTTTTTTGGGTAATGGTAATAATTATAGCTACCTATTATGTGCACTGCAATGTAAGTTTTTAAGGGGCAAGGCCAAGGTTCAAATATAGGTCCTCTTGACCCCAAAACTCCACATCATGTTGCCTCCTTATTGTAATCCAAAGGAAGAAATTAATGTCTGATTTATCTTGTTAAAAATAAAGGAAAGTGCAGATTGCAGAAATGCTCATAATGTTTCCACGTCATTTTGATTTGCATTCAAACAAAACAAAACCAAACCCAAAGGAATCATAAGTGAAAGTTGCTCAGTTGTGTCCGATGCTTTGCGACCCAATAGACTATACAATCCATGGAATTCTCCAGGCCAGAATACTGGAATGGGGAGTCGGTCCCTTCTCCAGGGGATCTTCCCAACCCAGGGATTGAACCCAGGTCTCCCGCATTGCAGGCGGATTCTTTACCAGCTGAGCCACAATCATATCGTCCAGCTTTTCAAATGTTAAATGACATGGCAATAAATGAAATAAAGATTCAGAAATAATCTTCACAATCAGAATACAAATACAAGCTAGAGAAGCCAAATGCATAAGTTTTTGAAAACAAAGGACTGACCATAAGCCACAGAACATTTACATTTATGTTTCTAAATAGCTCTCATTCATTATACACTAAGATACAATTCTCATCTTCAGCTGAATTTAAAGTAGGAGAAATTTCTCATTTGTTAGGGTAGCAGTGTTGAATCAAAAAGCAAATTTACATTTTGTTAAAAGATAAAGGTGCTTCAAGGCTTCCCTGTACAAATGTGGCAGAGATTCAGCATCAACAAATCCTCCCCACTCTCTTGTCAATGTTTGTTTCTTCATTAAATTGCAAACAAATTAGCAACTTTTCTTGTGTTAATATTCTGGCAATGATGACTGGCACTCACTGTGGATTTACTCTTTTGAAAGTCCTCCCATCAAGATTTCTGGAGAAAATAAATTGTGTTGGTTATTACGAAGCTTAATTAGAGCTCAACTGAGTGGCAATTCACATCTAAAGCTTGATTACACATAGCATCTATTGCTTTTGTCTAATAAGTGCTTTTAAAAATAACTTACGAAAATGAGATTCACATAACATAAAAAGAACCATTTTGGAGTGAACCATTCAGTGGCATTTAGCACAATAACAATGTTGTAAAACCACCACCTCTGTCTAGTTCCAAAACATTTCCATCACTCCAAAGTAAAATACCTACCCATTAAGCAGTTCCTCCCAATTCCTTCCCCTTCCAAGCCCCTGTCAACCACCATTCTGTGTTTGATCTCTGGATTTAACAATATGTAATCCTTTGTGTCTGGTTTCTTTCACTTAGTATAATGACTTTGAGGTTCATCCACATTGCAGCATGTATCAATATTTCATTCCTTTTCATTCTCAGCTTTACTGAGGTATAATTGACAAAACTGAAATATATTTAAAGGGTACAGCATGATGATTTCATATCTGTATACATCATGAAAGGATTCCCACAATCAAGGTAACATATCCATCACCCTCATCACGTTATATATTTGTTTTTTGTCTGTGTGCATGTGAGAACACTTAAGATGTATTCTCTTAGCAAATTTAAAATACACAGTACAGTCTAATCAATGATAGTCACCATGCTATATGTTAGACCCACGGAACTTATTCACTTTATAACAAAGTTTGTACTCTTCACCAATCTCTTTTCATTGAAATAATGAAAATACCTGGCAACCACCATTCTATTCTGTTTCTGTGAGTTTGATTTTTTTTTTTTTTGTAATAAAAATGCTCCCTGCTCTCCCCACCCCTCCTAGCCTCCCAGTGCAACCAGGAGCTGGCAGCTCCCTTCGCATGAAACACGCCCAGACACAGAATTCACAATACCACACAAGGGCCAACCCGGAAGAGGTGCCCACCAGGGGACAGGCAGGGGTTCAGGACTGCCAGCACCATCAGGTAGGCCCCAAGAGCATGTCCAGTAGAGAGAGACCGCCCTGCCCTGCCAGAGAACTGCCTAGAACACTGGTGGTCAGGAAGCAGGCGAGGGAGTTGGTGGCACAGCCGAGCAGCACCAAGTCCTAGGCTAGGCACCCACAGAGCAAGCAGGTCTAGCTCTGCACAACAGCAACACACCCTTGATCAGAGCGTTGGTGGTGGCCAGGAGGCGGGTACCACGGTGAGAGCAGCTGAAGACCCTGATGCTGGGCAAGACTGAAGGCGGGAGGGGAAGGGGACAACAGAGGATGAGATGGTTGGATGGCATCACCGACTCAATGGACATGAGTTTGGGCAGGGTCCGGGAGTTGGTGATGGATAGGAAGGCCTGGTGTGCTGCAGTCCACGCGGTCGCAAAGAGTTGGACACGACTGAGAGACTGAACGGAACTGAAGGCCCACAGGGTCTGGGCTGGGGGTGATGCCTGCCGCTTGGCTGGATGGCTCCCGCAGAGCTAGGCCTCCACCTTCACTTTGGGGGCTCCCACCCGCAGCCCAGGCCCTGGGGCCCCTGGATACAGCCGACAGTCACCACAACAGCAGCAGGAGACCCTGGAAGGCGGCAGCTGGATGGGGGCCCGCTTAGGCCCTTGCCCTGGCCAGCTGCCTCCACAGGGTCACCACCAGCAGGCCCAGCGCCACAGGCACAGAGAGGTAGGAGCGGAGACTCCAAATCGCCAGAAGGTCTTCTGCCACCAAAGGCAACTCCACGGAGACCCCGTTGACAGCAGCCCGTGAACTGGTGTCAAAGAGGTGGGTCGGCACTAGACGGCTCGGCGTGGGAGCTGCTATTCAGCTCAAGGCTTGAGGCCTTCGGGTCGGGCAAAAATCACTGCCAGCTCCTTTTTCCCCACTTACGGCCAAATAAGACACTTTGGCGCTTCTGGGAACCTAAGACCACTACAAGAAGCACCGACAGCCTGTGCTAGGGTCACCCCGCTGCAAGGCTGGCAGGCAGGGGGCGCAGGAAGGCGCCACAGCTCCAGGGGAGGATGACGAAAGAGGAAGGTGGTTTCTGGGTCTGAGCTGCCGAGCCCACCACCACCACACTCACCATGTCACGGGACAAAGACTCCAGGAAAGGGCCGCACCTCAGAACCCACACAGACTTCTCTGGCTTCCGGCTTCTGGGATATCCGAGAAAGCCAGGCCAAGTCTGGCCTGGGGGCGTGGCCACAGCGGGCACCGCCCCCCGGCGCGTCAGGGGGCGGTGCAGAGCCTTCTCTGCTCCCATCAGGCACCGCGTGCTTCCAGACCCGCGGCTTAAGGAGACACCGGCCCGTTCAGAACCCGTGTGGCCCGAAGACGCAGCCGAGCTCGTGCGAGGACCCCAGCTTACCGTCCTGAACTCAGGGAAGCCACTGGGTCAGCGCGTCTGGGCATTGTCCAGCGCCCTTGTGAGTTTGAGCCTTTTTTTTTAAGACTCCACATATAAGTACTATCATGGCTTGTCAAAAATTAATTGCCCATGAATCTGTGGTTTATTTCTGGGCTCTCTGTTATGTTTCACTGATCTATGCTCATAGTACTATTTGGATTACTGGAACTTTGTAACATCTTTTGAAATCAGGCCCTGTGATGCCTCTAGCATTGTTCTTTTTCAAGATTGTTTTACCCATTTGGGGTAATTTGTGGTTCCATGCTAGTAGTAGGATTGTTCGTTTTGTGAAAAATGCTACTGGAATTTTGCTAAGGATTGAATTGAATCTGTAGATCAGTTTGAGTAGTATGGATATTTTAGCAGTATGAATTCTCTCCATCCATGAGCACTAAGTATCTTTTCTTTTATTTGTGTCTCTTCAATCTCTTTTGTCAGTGCTTTATAGTGTTCAGTGTATAGATCTTTCACTTCCTTAGTTAAATTTATTCCCAAGTAAATTTATTCCCAAGTATGTTGTAAATGAGATTGTTTTCTAAATTTCTTTCCCATAAGTTTGTTTTAATGTTTAAAAAATGTGACTGAGTTTTATATATTGATTTTCTATCTACAACTTCACTGAATTTATTGTTTCAAACAATTTTTTTTTGGGAGGGGGGAATAGAGACTTTGCATTTTTCCATGTCTGCTAGTGACATACGCACTCAAATTCCTTCTAGAAAAAAATTTGGGAGATGGGGGTTTTTGTCTGCTTCCCCTGGGCTGATCCTGGGGGATAGCCTTGAAAAATAATTGCATACCCATTTGAAAACTGCTCTGTGTTTGCTGTAGTCCTGTGGGACAGGTGCAAGCTCCATTGGCTCTCAGAGGTAGATGATTTGAGAACCTTTGGGTGGCAGCCTTAAAAGCTGAAGTGCTATATATGTAGTCCAAGCCCTTCACTCTTTTAGGGAGAAACTGGACTTTGGGGTTTCACTCCTGATTGTAGAGGTGGGGCTGGAGGTGGGGTTTATGGTGAGAGTGTGTTTTTAGCCTTTTCCACCTGCTTCAATGTGGATATTTTTTTAGTTGCTTGAAGTGGTGGGATCACTCAACTAGTTTCTGGATTTCTATCAGAGAGAACTGCTCTGTGTATAGCTTTAAATTTGTCTGTGGAAGGAGGGAAATTCAGGATGAGGGTATGTCTCCACCTTGGTGACATGACACCACAATTATCCCTTCACTCCTTTTTATGGCTAAATAATATTTCATTGCGTGCTTCTACCAAGGTTTGTTTATTTCCTCATTTGTTGATGAACGTTTGGGCTGATTCCACATTTTGGCTGTTGTGAATGGTGCAGCTCTAATCAGTGCTTTTAAACATTTTTTAAAAAATCAAAGCTGTATAAGCGCATAGTTTGAGAGTAAAATAGTTGCACGAGGCCTCTTATGAAAAGTAGCAGCACTCCCACCACTCTGTTGCTGAGTTTCTTTGCTCCCTAAAAGTTGGCGGGAATAAGAATACTCACAGTTTTGTGTGATCTTTGGAAATTGTTTTGCTCCTTTCTGTTCTTTCCTTGGCCTTTCACACGTGTGCCAACCAGTGCTCAGCCTGCAGGGTCTCCAGGGCTCAGGTGCCTTCTCTCCACATAGTGCCTCCTCTCCTGGTCTTGACCCTGCAAAATCTAACCATCTAGGCCTCCCCCAACTCAGTCTCTGTCTCCTCAACTTGGGATCTGTTTAGCAAACCTCCCCTTTCCTTGCAGCCTGAACAGTGCCCGAGTCTGGTCCATCTGTATGGCTCATAGATAACCATAGGAAGTGATGAGGTGAATGCTCTTATATAGCAAAACCTTTCTGTATCTCCTGACATGTCAAATTATCATCTGAGAATAAAATGTAGAATTTATGTCCTATGAAAGTTGCTCAGTTGTGTCTCACTCTTTGCGGCCCCATGGACTATACAGTCCATGGAATTCTCCAGTCCAGAATACTGGAGTGGGTAGCCTTTCCATTCTCCAGGGGATCTTCCCCACCCAGGGCTCAAACCCAGGTCTCCCTCATTGCAGGCGAATTCTTTACCAACTGAGCTGTCAGGGAAGCCCCTGATATGTCCTCTTAGGAATATATTTATATGGAGTATATGTATGTCCTCTTAGGAGTATGTATTAGGAAAGCCCCTGATATGTCCTCTTAGGAGTACATTAACTGTCAATCTTAAGTGGAGGAGTTATGGAAGTACCTCTTAGCATTATAAAACCTTCTTTTAAATTGTCTTACCCCATTCTTCTGTATGTCCAAGAATTTTTACAAGGTAAAATAGAAAGGTACTTCATCAATCATTTTGCAAGAATGGCAATAGTTATCACTTTAGCCAATGCTTTTCCTAATGACATCTCTTATATTCTAACACTTCAACTGTCAGATTGAAGTGAAAGTGAAAGTCGCTCAGTTGTGTCTGATTCTGTGACCCTATGGACTGTCCATAAAGTTCTCTAGGCCAGAGAACTGGAGTGGGTAGCCTTTCCCTTCTCCAGGGGATCTTCCCAATAAGGGATCAAACCTAGGTCTCCCACATTGCAGGCGGATTCTTTACCAGCTGAGCCACAAGGGAAGCCCAAAAATACTAGAGTGGGTAGCCCATTCCTTCTCCAGTGGATTATGCCACTGCTAATTGAGTAACCCTGAGACTCTCTTGCTTGAAGGAGTGTTATGAAGTGCCAGGGAGATGCAGTTTTGCATATTAGTTTGTAGTAGCTCAGCTCTTATTGACCTTTGACTCTTTCTGGTCCTTGAATTAAACATAAAGATAAAACTTGTGACTCATCTTGATTTTAAATTCTGGATGTAACTAGGAGCAATTTTAAAATAAACATTGCATTTTAATTTGCTTATTTTTCTGAGGTGGCTGAATCGAACATTTCAGATTTTAGAACCCATAATTCATTTCTCTGTGTTTTTCAAACAGAAAAATGAGGAGAGGGGAAAAAAAAAGTCTTTATTATTTTAGCTCTCTGTATTATCTAACATGTCCAGTGAGATCATTTTGAAAAGGTTAACTGACTTGGAAATTTACAAGATGTTCTTAGTTTCATGTCCTATTCCGTTCTCCCAGGAGAGGATCTGGAAGCCACTGCCCCTGTTAGCCATCAGTATATCTGACCTGTGGAGCCATTCAAGTAAAACTTTACTGAAGGAAAGAGAAAAGAGTAATAAAGGTAAATAACACCTATCTAGAGTTATGGGAAACGCAGGAAAAAAATTTAATGTGATTCCTATATATATGATGTTTTTAGTAAGATACTATAAATCAGAGAGATATAAACATTACAGAACAATACAAAATAGTATATAATTAAGAGCTCAGTCACGTGGTGTAAGTTGTAAACACTAGAAAGATTCAGAGAAAGCAGACACTGGTGTGGATTTAGAGGAAATGAGACAGGCAACAGAACGTTTTGGGAGTTTTTTATCATCGAAGAGAAGTTAAAATTCGTTCAGAAACCAAGAAGAAAGAGGGCATGCTGTCTAGACGGAGCAGCACCCAGCAAAAATTAGGAGGTGACAAAGGATTTCTTGCCCAGTAAGAACTGGCTGGATGAAGGTGTGATAGAGAAGATCCATAGTACGGACAGAGAGTTGAAGAAAAGGCTTTCATGGTGATGGAACCGTTAACCCACCAAAATAGTTGTTTTTGTTGGAAACAATTTTTTCCTAACTGCAAATTTTGTAAAATATATCTGAGGCTGGAGGGGTAAGAACAAGTAATGCAGCAGTCCTGGTGGGCTGCGTGCTGGCTCAGGCCCTCACTGGCCCTGTGATCTTGGGAAGGTTCCTTACTTGGTTGAGCTTCTGAAGTCCCTGTAGCCTGCCCTCTGCCTGCTTATCTTGCTGTGCTTCCTATTTTCCAGCATACGCTTTGGAAAAGTTGATTTCTCCCTTGGCCCATAAACTTCATTCTTTATGTCTTTTATCTAGGTTAAACTTTTTAGTTAAAAAAAAGAATCCTCCCTGTTTATCACATGTTGATGAAACCTGGAGGCCTTTGCAGGTTATATGAGCTCACTCTTTTCTGGACTCTTGTTTTGAATCTATAGCATACCCCATTCAATCCCTACTCATAAAGTCTCTCATATTATATACGTACTTCCTTAGTAGCTCAGTTGGTAAAAAAATCTGCCTGCAATGCAAGAGACCTGGGTTCGATCCCTGGGTTGGGAAGTACCCTGGAGAAGGAAGTGGCAACCCACCCGAGTACACTTGCCTGGAGAATTCCATGGGCAGAGGAGCCTGGTGGGCTACAGGCCATGGGATCGCAAAGAGATAGACACGACTGTGCAACTAACCTTCTTTCTTCTTTCTTTCTGTTATGTGATACAGAGGTGTGTGTGTTTGTGTGTCTCACACTTGGTTACGAGGTTTTTATAGCTATGACTTTGACATAATGCTGAACTCATAGGAGATGCTCATTGTGCTCGTGTCAATTAACAGGCTAATATTCTGAATTCTTGGTTACTTCCTTTGACATTCTTAAGGATTGTTTGCTAAAGTATACTTCTAAGTTAGGAGACCACCACTGGAGTTCATATTTGCATGTATTTTTGAGACCTTTCATAGCAAAAACTGAAGTAGGAAATAAGAGAGTGAAATCCTGGGACTAAGTCTAGTGAAACATAGAATAATAAAATCTATTCATAGAATGTTTCTGGTAAAGTTTTCTCATATGGTAGTTTCATGATTTTTGGGAAATAGTCACACAGCTGTGTTTTTCTTTCTAAAACTTTCATTAGTAGAACATTCGAACATTATCTTAACATTTTAATTACATATTAATATTGAGTCTTTATATAGTGAACTGTAAGAATTGTCATGTATTAAAGTAATTGCTATCAGATTTCCTAAAATTGTATTATCTCTATAAATGCCTATTCTTAGGTTTTTATCAATATATTAAAAAAATCAAGCTTTTGCTACTAAAACTATCATTATGTAGATGATTATGATCATCTTAGAATTGAAATATAAAATATCTTTATGGAAGTTGAGTGCAATAATATATATTCCTCTTTTAATGTATATTTTTTAAAGATCTATACTATTTTTTTGTTAGTCAGTTCAGTCGCTCAGTCGTGTCAGAAACTTTATGAATTCATGGACTGCAGCACCCCAGACTTTCCTGTCCATCACCAACTCCCAGAGCTTGTTCAAACTCATGTACATCGAATTGGTGATGCCATCCAACCATCTCATCCTCTGTCGTCCCCTTCTTCTCCTGCCTTCAGTCTTTCCCAGCATCAGGGTCTTTTCCAGAAGAGTCAGCTCTTCACATCAGATGGCCAAAATATTGGAGCTTCAGCTTCAGCATCAGTCCTTCCAATGAATATTCAGGACTGATTTCCTTTAGGATGGACTGGTTGGATCTCCTTGCTGTCCAGTGGACTCTCAAGAGTCTTCTCCAAGACCATAGTTCAAAAGCATCAATTCTTTGGTGCTCAGCTTTCTTTATGGTCCAGCTCTCACATCCATACATGACTACTAGAAAAACCACAGCTTTGACTAGATGAACCTTTGTCCTCAAAATAATGTTTCTGCTTTTTAATATGCTGTCTAGGTTGGTTATAACTTTTCTTCCAAGGAGCAAGCATCTTTTAATTTCATGGCTGCAGTTACCATCTGCAGTGATTTTGGAGCCCAAGAAAATAAAGACTGTCCCTGTTTCCATTGTTTCCCCATCTATTTGCCATGAAGTGATGGGACCAGATGCCATCATCTTATTTTTAAACCAACTGTTTGACTCTCCTCTTTCAGTTTCATCAAGAGGCTGTTTAGTTCTTCTTTGTTTTCTGCCATAAGGGTGGTGTCATCTGCATATCTGAGGTTATTGATATTTCTCCTGGCGAACTTGATTCCAGCTTATGCTTCATTCAGTCTGGCATTTCTCATGATGTACTCTGCATATAAGTTAAATAAGCAGGGTGACAATATACAGCCTTGACGTACTTTCCAATTTGGAACCAGTCTGTTGTTTCATGTCCAGTTCTAACTGTTGCTTCTTGACCTGCATACAGATTTCAAAGGAGGCAGGTAAAGTGGTCTGGTATTCCCATTTGTTGAAGAATTTTTCACAGTTGGTTGTGATCCACACAATCAAAGGCTTTGGCATAGTCATTAAAGCAGAAGTAGATGTTTTCCTGGAATTCTCTTGTTTTTTCTGTGATCCAGTGGATGTTGGCAATTTGACCTCTGGTTTCTCTGTCTTTTCTAAATCCAACTTGAGCATCTGGATGTTCTTGGCTCACGTACTGTTGAACCCTGGCTTGGAGAATTTTGAGCATTACTTTGCTAGCATGTGAGATGAGTGCAATTGTGCGGTAGTTTGACCACTCTTTGGCATTGCCTTTCTTTGGGATTGGAATAAAAACTGATCTTTTCTAGCCCTGTGGCCACTGCTGAGTTTTCCAAATTTGCTGGCATATTGAGTGAAGCACTTTCATAGCATCATCTTTTAGGACTTGAAGTAGCTCAACTGGAATTCCATCACCTCTACTAACTTTGTTCATAGTGATGCTTCCTAAGGCCCACTTGACTTAGGGCTCTAGGATGTCTGACTTTAGGTGAGTGGTCACACCATCATGGTTATCTGGGTCATTAAGATCTTTTTTGTATAGTTCTTCTGTGTATCCTTGCCAACTCTTCTCAATATTTTCTGCTTCTGTTAGGTCCATACCATTTCTGTCCTCTATTGTGCCCATCTTTGCATGAGATGTTCCCTTGGTATCTCTAATTTTCTTGAAGAGATCTCTAGTCTTTCTCATTCTATTATTTTCCTCTATTGTTTTGCATTGATCGCAGAAGAAGGTTTTCTTGTCTCTCCTTGCTCTTCTTTGGAACTCTGCATTTGGATGGGTGTATCTTTTCTTTTCTCCTTTGCCTTTGGGTTCACATCTTTCCTCAGCTAATTGTAAGGCTTCCTCAGACAACCACTTTTTTTTTTTGTAAAAGCAGCTAAATTAAAATAATTTGCCAAATAATGATTTGCTAAACTCTTAAGAAACTTATTAGAATTAATATTGAAAATTATACCCAAATTATTAATGTAGTTTTAATGACAAAGTCAATGGATACATTTTCTTCATGTAGCATTTTACTCTCCAAATTTTGTCTAGATTGATGTGTGCCAGCGTGCTGGCTGCTAAATCACCTCAGTTAATGTCCAATTCTTTGTGACCCCATGGACTGTAGCCCACCAGGCTCCTCTATTCATGGGATTCTCCAGGCAACACTACTGGAGTGGGTTGCCATGCCCTCCTCCAGGGGCCCTTCCAGACCCAGGGATTGAACCTGTGTCTCTTGTCTTTTGCATTGACAGGCAGGTTCTTTACCACTAGAGCCACCTATGTTTTTATAAATGACTCCAGCAAAAATAAACCTCTTCTGTTCAAAAAGATTGTACTGCTTGTATTTTTTGGGGAAAAAACCCAACCCTTTCACGTGCTGCTTCAAATTGTACAAGTTATCAGGCTGAGATAGCACAGTAAATCAACCAAAAAAATATTTAGTTAATTTTTTAGAAAGTTATCTATGTATATTATTTTAAAAAGTTAATTAAATTATGAATAATTAATGCATGGGTGTGGTTCATAATTTAAATGGTTCAAAGAGAGATACAATATAAAACAAATTTTGTGTTTATCCTTCTCTACCAGTAACCCAATTTTCTATCTGAGTCATCTGCAATCAGTTTTATTATATGTCCTTCTAGAGAGAAAGTCTGTATTTACAGATATATAATTATATACATATTCTTCTTTTCATAGTATACAATACAGTTTTTCTTTTTTTAACCAAAGAATTTATATTGGAGATTGTACAGTTTCAGAACCTAGTTGTGGTGGCTATATTTTAATGCATTTTATATATATATATATATATATATATGTCTTGAGCCTGGTGGACTACAGTCCATGGGGTCTGAAATAAGTTGGACACGACTGAGCACACACACACATATAGACACATAAACACACGTATGTACCAAGGTGTATTTACCCAGTCCGCATCCATGGGTGTCTGCAGCCTTAAACAGTCTTTTGTTCTTGCTCAGCTAATAGCTTTGCACTTGTAATGTTGAGTACAGGTTGGAGCATTTCTGGAGGACTTATTTGTAGATGTCGAGTTGTTAGGACAAAGGAACCATGCTTTTTAAAATTTGGTAGACGTTGACAAACTAACAGCATAAAGTAGCACTAGTTTCACACCAGTGAAGAGATAAAGGGCTGTTTATCCCTGCCCTTACCAAAAAGTATCAGACTTTTTTTCTATTGATCTGTTGGTCTTAATAGGAATTCATTATATATTAATGGTTAATGACATATTGCTGTAAATATTTGTTTCTGTTTTTTGCAATGAAGAAATTTGTTTTCTCTGTGTGTTTGAAATTGTTAATCTTTTCTCTTTGTCTTTTGGATTTTGTGTCATACTTCAGTTCAGTTCAGTTGCTCAATCGTGTCCGACTGTTTGCGATCCCATGGACTGAAGCACGCCTGGCCTCCCTGTCTGTCACCAACTCCCGGAGCTTGCTCAAACTCACGTCCATTGAGTTGGTGATGCCATCCAACCGTCTCATCCTCTGTCATCCCCTTCTCCTCCTGCCTTCAATCTTTCCCAGCATCAGGGTCTTTTCCAATGAGTTAGTTCTTCACATCTGTTGGCCAAACTTAGAAAGGCCTTTTATACCCTAAGATGAAAGAAAATATATTTTTTTCCCTTGGAATTTGCTAATGGTTTATGGTTTTATTTTCTTTTCTACTTATTTAAAAAATGTTTTAAATCCTTGCTGCATCTGATATTTACTTGAATATAAAGAATAAAATGGCTTTGCAGGTGGCTCAGTGGTGAAGAATCTGCCTGCTGATTTAGGAGATGTAGGAGAAGTGGGTTCCATCCCTGGGTCAGGAATATTCCCTGAAGGAGGAAATGGCAAACCACTCCAGTATTCTTTTCTGAAAAATCCTCTGGACAGAGGAGCCTGGCAGGCTACAGTCCATGGGGTCACAGAGTCAGACATGACTGAGCATGAACAAAGAATGGAAGAGGAATGAAGTAGTTTTTCCTATGTGGCTGCCCTGTTGGTACAGCAGTATTTATTGAATAATAAATTTATCCAGTAATCCATCATTATTTTCGGGAATAGAATGACACAAAGACCTCAATGTACTTGCCCCTATTTCTGGATCCTTTGTTCTGATCCATTGATTATTGTACCTTTAAAATAGACTTCAATATCTGGTGGGCATGTGGGTCTAGTCATCATTTCTCTTTAAATTTTTTCAGAATTTTTTTTTGTTTTTTTCCTCCCATGGAACTTTAGAATCAGCTTGCTTATATAAAAAGTAACTCCTGTTTGGTTTTATAAATAGTTGCAATGCTAATAAACATCTATTTAGGGAAAACTGGCATCTTGGTAACAATGAATTTTCCTATCTAATAATAGCATTGTATGTTTTCCCACTTAACCAAGGTCTAATGTATCTCTCAGTCGTATTTAAAATATTTCTGCATAGAAAGGTTTTATATTTGGACTAAGTTTATTTTTAGATGGCTCAGACGGTAACGTATATGCCTACAATGCGGAAGACCCGGGGTTCAGTCCCTGGATCGGGAAGATCTCCTGGAGAAGGAAATGGCAACACACTCCAGTACTCTTGCCTGGAAAATACCATGGACAGAGGAGCCTGGTAGGCTACAGTCCATGGGGTCGCAAAGAGTCGGATACGGCTGAGCAACTTCCCTTTCACTATTTTTAGATATTTGATATTTTTGATACTATTTTGAGTGTCTTCTCCTCTAGTATATGTCTAGTGGTTTTTGCCTATTGTTTGAATTAATTTTGAACTCCATCCTCTTTCTGAATCCTCATATTTTTGCAATATAATAGTTTTCTAGTGAGTTCTCTTGGATTTTCCAGGTTTATAATGATCTTATCATGCAAAAAATGTAAATGTTGCTGATCTCCGGTGGCTTTGGCCTGAATTGGCTTGAAGCAAGGTTCTTGGCTGGCGGTCAAGGTCAGGCAGAGGCAGGGGCCTCTGAGGCACTAGGCCACCAGGGGCCATGGCCGGTGGCGGGACCCTGGCCTGCCAGCTCTATAGACGTGGATTTCCACAGAGAGGTGGAAAGTAGTGAAGCAGGGAAGTGTTTATTAGGAGGAAAAGAGTATGTATGCATGCTGCTGCTGCCAAGTGGCATCAGTCGTGTCCGACTCTGTGCAACCCCATAGACGGCAGCCCACCAGGCTCCTCTGTCCCCGGGATGCATAGACACATGGAAATAGACACATGGGTAGGCTCAGAGAGATTCATGCCCTTATGACAGTTTCAATCACGTTTATGGGGGCATTTCTTCTGGGTTTCCTTTGGCCAGTCATCTTGCTTTGCCTGATTCTGAGTCCGTATTTGGTTTATCTCAGGGTCCTCCCGTATGTGCACACGCCTCTCTTAGCCAAAATGGATTCTAGTGATGAGGCCTATGGGTAGTCCACATCACTTACTATGAGGTGACGCCCCCGTCCTTTTGACCTCCAAGGAGCCCTTCTGCGCATGTGTAGTCAGGGAGCCTGACTTCTTTCTTTCTTTTGGTTAATTGCCTTGGTTAGAGGGTTGAGAACTCTGCCAGTCAGTTGTGGCGATAGTTAACAAGCCAAGACTTATCCTTGACCTAATGAAAATTGTTGTTGTTGTTCAGTAGCTAAGTCATGTCCGACTCTGTGACCCCGTGGACTGCAACTCACCAGGCTTCCCAGTCCTTCACCATCTCCTGGAGTTTGTTCAGACTCATGTCCATTGTTTTGATGATGCCATCCAACCATCTCATCCTCTGTCGCCTCCTTCTTCTGCGCTCAATCTTTCCCAGCATCAGGGTCTTTTCCAAATGAGTTGACTGTATCAGAGAATAAAAATTATCTTACTGCTTTTGACTCTTCTAGAAAGCAATTCATTTCATCTATGTTTTCTTATTTGTTTGCACATAACTGAGAAGTCTGCTTTGATTTGTGGTCCTATTTTTGTGATTTCTTTCTCTTATCTTTATTAATTTATTATTTATATGCAGAGAGCCACCTACTAAAACTGAAAGTTCAAGTTTACTGGAAATAGGCAGCTGCTGGGCTGGCTTTTATATTCATGACTTTATTTATGGCATCTGGAGATTTGTTACTTTCTTACAAGCTCAGCAATGCATTTAAAAGTGTTTAAACTCTCTTATCTAGCATTTCCAGATGTTTTATGGCCCATGGCTTTCAGTCTCCTATATGTTGTTAATGGAAATCCTGTGTTTTTAAAAGTTACAGATACTTGTTTTTAGGAAGCGCTTTTCTTCAGCTACTCTTCCCCCTTTGTCTCTTACTGTGTTTCTGTCTTTCTTCTTCCTTTTTGTTATTATTTCCATTTTGTAAATGGTGGCTTTTGTTGTGCAAATACAATTTGTTTGCTGAATATACTGGAATTGAAACATAATTAGAGAACCACAGAAAGTACAGTGCTTCATTTGCTACCTATTGTAAATGAATTGAAGTTGTCTTTTGAAAGAATTCAGAAGAAATTGGCAATGAGAACACCAGGTTCTAAGATGCCCTCAGCCAAGGCATGTGGGTGCAGAATTTCATATCATTGAAGTGAAACTCTTAACAACTAGTACTTTCACAAACTCTAAAATATCTGTGGTCTCCCTCATGGCATTTTTCAGGTAGATCTTTGCATCCTTGAACATGTTGTAGAGGGTCACAGGAACAGTGGGTGAGGAATTGTAATGGATGATCTTTCCAGTCCCTCCTAGTTCTGACACAAATGCTCCAACACACTACCCCTTGGCCTGGCTGTCACCCTAAATGTCCCTTTGATGGCATTATTGGTCTGCCTGCCTTGCATTGGGTCTGAATATAATCAGGACTCATTATTCATAAAACCGCCTGAACACTCTTGCTCATTTTGTGGGGCTCCTGGGAAACATTTCTGGAGTTAAGTAGGGATGAAGAGAAACATTAAAGCATTTCTTTTGTAGGATTTTAAATGCTGAGTTCAGTTTTTCATTTCCTCTGCTGTCTAATTTGTTAAATAGAAAAGTACACAGAAAAACTGGTGTGTAATAGTGCCTATATGATTTTAAAAGTGATGCTTTTCACTTTTTCGTAGGTCAGTGTTGAATCTTGAATCATTTTGAACCAAGCAGTGGGCTGGGGCCATGCTATTGGAGGGACAGGGCATGCTGCGAAATCACCATGTTCAAATATTTAACAACTTGATAATCAATGAAAACTGGTCCTTGACCAATAAGCACCGAGTATTGTCTGAGGTTCAGTACTGTCATATCCATTCTCCCCTGACACATTTCTCACCTGTAGTTCTGCCCTCACTCTCTTTCTTTTCATCCCCCACCCAGCCTGCCCTTCTGTCTGGCACGGTAGAGCACATGGCTTCATCCTTCCCTACTCCAGCCAATTCTAACCTCACTGCCAACTAATCTTCTCCAGTCATTCATTGGTCGTGTCCTGTCTGTCCTCAGAAAACTCCCATGACTCTTCCCTTCTGTTGACTACTGATCACTGCTATTTATTGAGCTTGTACTATACTCCAGTCACTGTGGAAAGCTGTTCCCATACACTTTCTGGTTTAAATATCACAAAAGCTCCAATGAAGTCTATTTTCCTACTGCATCTACTCCATAGATAATGAAAATGAAACTTACAGTGTCTTTTGTCCACCCTCTCGCACCTTCTGTATAGTGGAGCCAGGAATGAGAATTTGTCTGGCTGGCTAAACATTTTGTCTTGGTTTAAAAAAGCCCTTTACAATCTGCTTCATATGCAACATAGTGCCTGACATGTAGTTGTGACTCAGTAAATATTTGTTGATGAATAAATAAATGTCTTTATGTCTTTACCTCTATACTCTACAACAAAGGTCAGTTCATTGTTCTGCCTACCTATTGTGTCCTCTCAGCTGAGTAACCTTGTCTTTAAGGCTTAGGTAAGTATGTCACAACCCCCTATCTCATGTCCTTTGGAAAGTCCAGTGTTCTCCCCAAAGCTCTTACAAATATCTGGAAGTTCTTATTCATATAGTCAGTTTTGATTCTGGGAGTCATATATCCCCTCTTAAGAAAAAAGAGCCTCTTGAAAGAGGAGAGTGAAAAAGCTGGCTTAAAACTCAACATTCAAAAAATGAAGATCATGGCATCTGGTCCCATCACTTCATGGCAAATAGATGGAGAAACAGTGGAAACAGTGGTAGACTTTATTTTCTTGGGCTCCAAAATTACTGCAGATGGTGACTGCAGCCATGAAATTAAAAGACGCTTGTTCCTTGGAAGAAAAGCTATGACCAATGTAGAGAGCATATTAAAAGGCAGAGATATTACTTTGCCAACAAAGGTCTGTATAGTCAATGCTATGGTTTTTCTAGTAGTCATGTATGGATGTGAGAGTTGAACCATGAGGAATGCTGAGTACCAAAGAATTGATGCTTTTGAACTGTGGTGTTGGAGAAGACTCTTGAGAGTCCCTTAGACTGCAAGGAGATCCAGCCAGTCAATCCTAAAGGAAATCAGTCCTGAATATTCATTGGAAGGACTGATGCTGAAGCTGAAGCTTTAATACTTTGGCCACCTGATGCGAAGAACTGACTCTCTGGAAAATGGAAAGATTGAAGGCAGGAGGAGAAGGGGACTACAGAGGCTGAGATGATTGGATGGCATCACCGACTTGATGAACTTGAGCTTGAGTAAGCTCCAGGAGTTGGTGATGGACAGGGAAGCCTGATGTGCTGCAGTCCGTGGGGTTGCAAAGAGTCGGACATGACAGAGAGACTGGACTGAACTGAAGATTAGTTGTATTTTAAGTTATGTTGTTATTTACTACTATGTATTGTAGTCAGTTTCTCATTTTATTTATTTATTTTTTTTGTCAACACAGTTTCTCATTTTAAAAAGCACTCGATTAGTTGGTAACATCTTCAATGAAATGTATAATCTATATTTCCTTGAATTACTAACGTAGTGCCTTGGTCATATTCATGATTACTTGACTAATGCTGGTCTTACCCTCTGGCCTCCAGCTCCATGATGGCAAGAGTCTTGTCTATTTTTGCTAAATATTGAATCCTTAGGGCTGAATGCAGGAAGACTCTATAACAAGTGCTCAAAATAGTAATATTCATATTCATTTTGCATTCTACAGTACTAGAAAATATACTGACTTTTGAAACAGACTTTGCTTTTGCCCCTTAATAACAACATGATCTTACACAAATTAATTAACCTTTCTGAACTCAGCTTCCTCATTTGTAAAATGAAATAATAATTGCTACCCACATAGGGTTGTTGTAAACGCTTTGCTCTTAGGGTGAGCATAATAAATGGCTTGGTTGAAATGAAAGTGGAATACAAATGAACTGTTACTGAGATTTATGTCGTGATCCAGAAAGTTCATTACAGAATAACATAAAAGTGCATTCCTTCTTGAAAAGTCCTAGAACACCATAAATCAAAGAATCATGGGTCACATCCTAAGACTCTAAAATATCATCTATACAGCTTTCTGCCTTGCTGCTCTCTAATCCAGCATTTCCCAATGGGTTGGCCAAATATGATCGATGTTTAAGATGTTTATAGATGTTCTGTGCAAAAAAAGTTTTTGTAGCAAAAACAAAATTTACCAGCACTAGATTAAAAATACTTAAGTGTTTTCTACTGCAGGTCTTCTCATACCTTTTGATATGCCTTGAATATGGTGTAACTTGTAGCATTTTCTACTCTTACTGTTATTATTTGCTTACATCCTGTAGGATTGATTAGTAAGTATGTTTCAAAGACTATCCTTGAGAAAAATTTAGGTTCTAGTTTTGTGTCAAAGTGCTGTAACCTATTCCAATGAACAGGATGTTCTTTAAAACATGAAGAGGGATTAGAATACATTTATGAATAAGTGAGATAGATATTACTAGAAATCAGTGCTTTGTGATAATGACAGTTACTAAAATAATAATTGACTAACCAGTGTGATGCTTGGATAATGAAGCAAATAAAGTCAGATTTAAAAATTTTCCTATTTCCCCTGCAACCTCAAGCCTCAAACCACCGTTTCTCCCACCAAGTGTGGAAGTTTTAATTGGTATGCTGGAGAGAAACTGGCAACTTGTTTTCATTCTAAATGCATGCCTCTTGGAAGAAAAATTTGAAGCATAACAGGATCCTTTAGGTGAAACTAGATATAAATAAATCAGACTATATCATCCTTCATTGCGTGGCTGAGAGATTTTATTTTTTACTCTTTACAGAGGTCAGAAAATGACAAAACTCCTATTCATTAGATATCATATGTTGCAAGTTGAGGCCTGGTTGCCATTTTTAAAGTTTTGAGATTCTTTTCTGAACCTGAGAAATTGCTTCTATTTTTGCATTGTGTTGTGACTGTGATTATCTATTGGAAACATTAAATAAGGTTTGTGGGTTTTTTTTTTTTTGGTAGATACTGTCCTAAATAAACATCCTTTATTATTGAAGTTTACTTTTTAATGACCTCCAAGAGCTGATGTTGAAAAGTTGAGCTGTCCCCAAAATGGTTTGCTTGGATTCTTCATGTCATAATCTGAGATAGTGGGAATAGTGTTCCACTAATAATGTCCTTCTTTTCCTGTTACATTTTTTCTTTCACTTTCTTTTTAGGCAAAAATTTCTCAACTTTGCAACGGACTTTTCTCTCCTTAGGCAGAAACCAGCCATTAAGTTTTCTCTTTTATGAACTAGGCCTTGGGAGAGCAAGAACTGAGGATTTTCTGACACTGTTCACACATTTTTCAATTATGTATGTACTTTAGAAGGCAATATTCTATATCATAGGAAGATCTACAAGATACTTTTTCAATTTTCACATTAACTTACCAAGTAGGCAATTCAAAGGAAAAATTTTGTTCTCAAGACCTAATTTTTCTATCCAGAGGGCTTACTATTTATCAGAATATAAAATAATGATCTAATCATCACAGCAATTTTATAGATGAAAAAGCAGAAGAGCCAGGATGTCACCCAGGCAGCAGCTCTTGAAGCCTGGCTCCTAGTCACCTCCTTCTAATTGACCAAGCCCGGTGTTCCAACAGAGTCCAAGAGGATTATTAGGGAATAGAAGCTATACCTCCCACTCCATCTCCCACCAGCCTGCTCTCTCCTTACCCCTTTCCTTGACCTTCAACTCCTGCCCGTAAAGTGGGAGTATACCTCTGTTGCTACGCTTAGTTGCTCAGTCGTGTCTGACTCTTTGCGACCCTGTGGACTGCAGCCCACCAGGCTCCTCTGTCCATGGGGATTCTCCAGGCAAGAATGCTGGAGTGGGTTGCCATGCCCTCCTCCAGGGGATCTTCCCAATAGGGATCGAACCCAGGTCTCCCATATTGCAGGCGAATTCTTTACCATCTGAGCCACCAGGGAAGCCCATACCTCTGTTAGTATTGCAAAAAATACCTGAGTAGTGTGTAGAGGTAAAATGCAGAATTGAGGATGGGGCACAAAAGTGATGCCTGTCTGTATTCCTTACCAACTCAGCCAGCCATAAGTACCTGGTCAATGGGCTTAATGGTGTAAACCCAGAGTAACAAATGGCCCTGCCTCCCAGGGGGGCTTTGCCAGTGACCTAGGGGGAGGGGCTGAATAAGAAGTAAAAACTAAATCAAATCAAGTAAAGTAAAATTTGCACCATTAAGCATTTCTTTAAGAAATTGAGTGAATATCCAGAGTTGGTGTTAGGTTGCAGTGCAAGTGAATTTTCTCTACGTGACCTCAGTCACGATGAGTGGTGGGAGGATTATAGCTGGGGCCATTATTTTGGCACCCTGGGAACCTCTTGAGAATAGGAGTAGTGAGGGAAGGATGGTGGCGTTCATGCCATTTGTATGCCTGTGAGAGACGCCCCAGTGGCCTTTGACCTGGGCCTGATACTAGGTATCAGTGAACTTAAAAGGGGCTCTTGTTAACTGTGATGTTGATCTTTTATACCCTCTGATCACTTTATTTGGGGGAGATCTGGGTCACAAAGGCTGATGTTCATGAATCTGAGAGAAATTTAGGATAGTAAAAAACTCATACCGTCAGTGTGCCTGTGTTGTACTTATGGGCTTTTTGATCTAGTAAGTCTTCCTTTATTTAGGAGTGAAAGAACAAGCTTCTGTCTATTCTCATATTCTTATTTCTGTTTTCAACATATGTCATATTTTCATTTTCTTATGTTTTATACTCCACTTTGGCAGTTTTAAACTTTCCTATGAAAGAGCCATAATATTTGATTTGAACATATAGTTAAGAGGCTCAAAATCTGCATCATTTCTGAACCAGAAATTTCTTTTTTTTTGGCTGAAATTCTCTCGTATACCATATTATCTCCTGAAACCCTCGACTAGAGGAGAAAATGTTCTCTTTCTACCAGGAAATGAATTAACCGTCATAATTTTTTTAAAAATAGATTTAATAGAGTACCTGGTGGACATGTGAAAAATAATTCCCTTTCACTACTGAGGAAAATTATGCCTGGCCAGAGTACGTCAAGTGACCATGAAATGGATTCTTATAAACTTGATTTCTTAATCCATCATATCTATACAAAACATGTAAATTATTCTGGTTCAGTTATTGACATTTGCTAATAAATAAAGGATATATGTGTATATTTTAACATATGTCCATGTTTTTAGGTTTCAACAAGAGAGAGTTAGTTATGCAAATAAATCTACGTTAACAAAAACTGGACTTGGATGAATAATTACAGTAATTTGCATTTTTGTTTTTCTAATCAAGAGCATCTCCTCAATTAAAATTTATTTAGGTCACTGACTTTCTTAGTTTATATTTCACAGCAGAGATGAATTTTTTCAAATGTCACTTTCTAGTCATCTTTTAAAAAGTCCATATGAATCTTTACTCCTCTACAAATACTATTTGCTTCCTTCAGGTTGGTCTCCCTCCTGTTTCTTAGCCCTGCTATGCTCACCTTTACCTTGAGTTTTTAAAAAATACATTTATATAATCTGGAAGGCCTTTTCCAGTCCTGTTTTACCTATATTCTGTAAGACACATTGATTTATTTTCTCCTTTAAATCCTTTCAAGTTTGTACTACCTAATCAGAATCTTAATATATACTGCCTTGTTCTTTAGATGTTTCTACCATGTACTTTTACACAAGTGGTAATGGATATTAGTTTTGTTTATGACTTATTTCATTGTACATCCTTACTTTTCCAATTATATTATAAGCCTCCACAGAGAAAACTCTCTCAGTTTAATTATTTTGTGTTCCTTCATACCTAAAGTAGGGCTCGTATCTGTGAGAGGTGGTTAATAATTTCTTGGGTTGGTTGCAATTTTATGTTTTCCCAGAATAGCTTTTAATTAATCTATGGGCAGGTTTAATTCATAGGCTAATTTAGGTAATTTAATAAGCTTCCAATGTTAAAAATGTCATTAGCAAGATATTTCTCTCAATTAAATATAAAGACTAGATTTTTAAAGAGTTTTTTCCCCAGTGTTTTGTACTCAGTCACTGAGTACTAACTGAACGTAAGGCATCCCACTGAACGTAAGGCATCCCACTGAATGTAAGGCATCCTTCTTATGTGTCCAGGTGGAGAGAGAGTGTGTAGTGCTTATTTTTTTAATCATATTTTAAATTCAGCCTAGGAGGTTAGTCAAGATACAGGATGTATGATAGGATACAAAAAGTACTGCAATTCTCTAAACATTTCCTATTGTATGTTTTTTAAAAAAGTATAATTACATAGTATAGGAAACAGGGAAAAGCAGAGCAAGATAAGAATCCCCCATATCATGATTGGTTTCTTTGTTGTTAATACCACAGTGTATTTTGGTCTTTTCAGTACTTTTTCTAGATCAGGAATGAATCTAGAACTTTTATGAGAACCAAACTTTTACATTTTGGAGGACCTTTAAAAAAAGAAACACAAAAGTATAGATACAAAATTGAGTTCAAAAGTGAATATTTATATAGAAATGTAAAGCAAATCGCAGAAATCACAAATTTTATAAACTTGAAAACGACCACAGATGTCACACAGTCCAGAAAAATAACAAATTACTGTTTAATATTTTGTTTGATTATCCTCCCCCCTGCCACATTTTGGGTTGAGCACTCATTGATTGCTTCTTCATAAGACAACAATTTTGAAATAACATATTCTACAGAAATGGGCTTCCCAGGTGGCTCAGTGGTAAAAAATCCTCCCGCCGAGCAGGAGACAAGGGTTCGATGGCTGAGTCAGAAAGATCCCCTGGGGAAGGAAATGCAACCCACTCCGTTATTCTTGCCTAGAGGCAACCCACTCTGTTATTCTTGCCTGGAGAATCGTGTGGACAGAGGAGCCTGGAGGGCTCAGTCCGTGGAGTGGCACGGAATCAGACATGACTTAGTGATTAAACAACAACAACAACAACATTCTATATAAAATCTAGAAAGGTGTTTCCGTCTAGGCAGTAACTCATTCAGATCCTTTTAGGGGACAAAAATAGGATCTAAGTGCTGTAGAAGATTCTCTAAGGTGTGTGTTTGCAGACCTGGTGGATATGGAGGTAGGTCTGGTAGTCTGCAGGCTCATGAACTCCCAGATGATCACTGGGATATAGACCATGATCTCCAGTCTAGGGTAGTGACTGAAGCTGTTCCTTTCTTCTTGAACAAAGATATGCCTGACTTTAGAAGGGCTGGTGCAAAGTGGGGGTTGGAACTGAAGTGTGCTGGCTTTGTAAGCAGTCCACCCCTTTTCTTGATACATATTTGAACAAAATAGTATTTGAGTGATGTGATTTTTTTTTCATTTAGCAATCTATTGTGACTTTTTTGCATGCTCACAAGTATTTTTCTAGAACATTTTTAATATATGCTTGATAACCACCATATAACAAAATGTGCTGTCATTTTCTTAGCCAATCTTTTATTGCTAGATATTTAGGTTTTTCCTAATTTTTAATATGATTAACAATATTGTATCTAACATTATTATGCACATATATGATGCCATCTTTCAGAGCAATTTTTTTCTTAGGATAAATTTCTAGAAGTCACAGTTTGGGGACAAAAGTATGCAGTTTTTTTTTTAAGGCTTTCAAATGTGCATTAAGGCTTGATACATTGTCAAGATATTCTGTGGAAATACTGTAACAGTATATCCTACCAGTAAGTTTATGAGTGGAGAAGACTTTGTATTTCTTGAATGGAGAGCACTATAAATTAAGACTAATAATTAACTCAGCACCCCAGAGAGAGCCATTAGGGAACTGCTTTTAGAGAGAAACACACCAGGTATGTGTGCCTGACACATTTGTCAGAATAAGGCCACAGAACAGCAGTCTGCATGAACAACGTTGCAAAAGCTTTTTACTGACATAAAAAAGCCTGTGTTCTGTCATTGAGTTTTATTACTTAGTAGTATGATGTATGATCTGATACTGAAAGAAATTTAAGATGGAATCTTGAAGGCTTGGCTATCTTTGGGAAGCTGAGAGAATTTGGCGCACTGGGAATTTAAGACCCCTTCATATTGAGTGTCTGCAGTGCGGTATTAATGTCTTTTGATTTTGAAGGATGGTAGCAGTCAGTGTTTAGTCAGGCATGAATGCATTACTATGGTTTTTTGTCAGTAGATTTGATGGTGTGATTATTTTCTACCTATTGTATTTAATATAAAATAAGAGGAAGTGAGGGCATATAGCATAATAAAAATGATAGAATACTGTATTGTTATTCCACTATTATTAGTGAAAGCCAGGAACAGTAAAGAACAAAAACTCTGTAACATATTGCTAAACAAATAAAACAATTATTTTCAAATAATGGCTAGAACCTCGACACGTTACACAGGAAGGATTTAATTTATAAAGAATTTAATTGCTTTGGATATTTAAAACCTCTTACGAAGCCCAGAATTTAAAATTCATTAAAGCCTTACTGTCTAGGGAAATACTTCAGTGTGACATGTTATAAATAAGTCAAAGAAATTTAATCAAAAAATTCATTTCAGATTCCATGAAAACAAGTAATGATTCCTTCTAACAACTGGCTGATGTGTCTTTTGTAGGAAATGCACAGTGAAAAACTACAGACATAACATCCCAGCCAAACGTAGTTATCAGATTGAACTGGGAGAAAGAGGAGGAGCATTCAAATGGCGCGTGACGCTTGCTGCGTCTGGGCCTTCTCAGGACAGTGCTGTGAGCAGGCCAGTGTGCCTCTGGCCATTTCCTGCAGTGGGGCGCTGTCTCCATCACTCAGGCCCACTTCCAACTAGAATGGGATTCTGTTTGCTTTCTTGGCATCCAAGTCATGTGAGGAACCCATCATTACATATATATGTGTACATATATAATAGAACCTGGGAGGTACCAAAACTCTGGTTGACGTGTGTCTCCAGGTCCCAGTTTTCCAGCCTCTCTAGTACAGGAAGCCATGTTAGAAGGCTAGTTGCTTTCCGATAAGCACATTTGTCTTACTGGACACAGGTGATTTAACTTTTCTTCACACAGAACATGTGTCATTTCATGTGTTAGCCGTTGATGCATAAAGTGCTGAATTCATCCAATAATCTTATTCAGTTATATTTTGGGAGGGGATGCCTGCCAGGTGCTTAAGGATCCACAAAGAAAAATATTTAAATTATTTCCATTCTAAAATGAGAAGAAAAGTCCACGAATAATTATAATATGGAATACTATGACTGATGTAAGAGAAGAAATGTGAAATACTCTATAAAGTTCAAAAGAGGAAGAGATTATATGTTTTGGGCGGTAGATTTGCAAAGTATCATGTAGGAGGTGCCTTTGGAGATGTGCTGTAACGGATGGATGGAATTTTAATGGGTAGAGATATAATGGTATAGATGGAGAGCATGGGGTAAGCAAAGGTACAGTACCATAAAAACATGGTGTATACTTTGGAGAACAGAAAGTTATCACATTCTGTAGAGACAGAGAGGTAGAGAGCATAATGCCAGAAAGCTCATCCATGGTGAGAGGGTATCACTTAATTCAGTGGGTGATAGAGGTGAGGTATGTTGGAAGATGGCTACTAAGATTTTGAACAGTGAAATGATCAGAGTCTAGACTTAGAATATTCTGGTTTAAATATCTTGGATTGCTTAGAACAGAGGGATGCGGATGCTATGCTTCTGCATAACTCTTTAGATAATCCCTTGCCTCTGTCTTTTTTTGGGGTCAGAATGATTCTAGTCTTGCCCATTTTTTACTTCAGTATTCCAAATGCCTATTCCAGTGCCTGGCACAGAGTAGGTTAATTAATTAACTCTTCGCCTAGACTTGACGATACCAGGGGGATTCTGCAAAAGGTAATCTGGCCTCTGGCCATACTCTTTTTCTCATCCTCCAGGCAGTAGCTGCCAGTCTATTCTTTTGGTTCATCAGAAATAATCACCAGTGCCATTATTGGAAGATGTCTGAAACTGTCAGCTTCCAACTAAATGAAACCATTGTTAGGTTCCATAGATTTGCTTCTATTTCAGAGCATTTACTGTATCTTGCATGGTAGCGCTCCAACTTTTCAAATGTTGGATCCTTGTGGACACTGTGAACAAGTCTCTAGTGACTGATTGTCTAATATCTGTGCAAGTAAATGTTGTGGAATATGATCATACCAGTGAATCCCATGGGCCCCAGCTTTTTCCTTTACTATAAAGTGATTTGACTGTTCAGAAGGAATGTTGTTTGGTATACTCTTAGCATGAGAGGTGAAAAGAGCTGGTAGAGCAGCAGGACTTGGCCAACTGGAGTAGGAGGCATAAGCAACCTGCTTGGGCAACTTTCCTGTGTCTTTAGGACTTGCTGGAGCCCAACTATACAAAATACACAGCCCAAATACTCAGTGACCTGTGTATTTTTTTTTTTTTCTTGAAAATGGATATGCCAGAATTTATACCATCCAGCTCAGATGCCATAGTCATTCATATCTTGCTATAAATTATTCACTCTGAAACTGGGTATAATGTTTAATTCAGTTCAGTCACTCAGTCATGTCCTACTCTTTGCGACCCCATGAATCGCAGCACGCCAGGCCTCCCTGTCCATCACCAACTCCCAGAGTTTACTCAAACTCAAGTTCACTGAGTTGGTGATGCCATCCAGCCATCTCATCCTCTGTCGTCCCCTTCTCCTCCTGCCCCCAATCCCTCCCAGCATCAGGGTCTTTTCCAATGAGTCAGCTCTTCACATGAGGTGGCCAAAGTATTGGAGTTTCAGTTTCAGCATCAGTCCTTCCAATGAACACCCGGGACTAATCTCCTTTAGGATGGACTGGTTGGATCTCCTTGCAGTCCAAGGGACTCCCAAGAGTCTTCTCCAACACCACAGTTCAAAAGCATCAATTTTTCGGCGCTCAGCTTTTCTTCACAGTCCAACTCTCACATCCATACATGACCACTGGAAAAACCACAGCCTTGACTAGACGGACCTTTGTTGGCAAAGTAATGTCTCTGCTTTTTAATATGCTCTCTAGGTTGGTCATAACTTTCCTTCCAAGGAGTAAGGGTCTTTTAATTTCATGGCTGCAGTCACCATCTGCAGTGATTTTGGAGCCCCCCGAAATAAAGTCTGACACTGTTTCCACTGTTCCCCCATCTATGTGCTATGAAGTGATGGGACCAGATGCCATGATGTTAGTTTTCTGAATGTTGAGCTTTAAGCCGACTTTTTCACTCTCCTCTTTCACTTTCATCAAGAGGCTTTTTAGTTCCTCTTCACTTTCTGCCATAAAGGTGGTGTCATCTGCATATCTGAGGTTATTGATATTTCTCTCAGCAATCTTGATTCCAGCTTGTGCTTCTTCCAGCCCAGTGTTTCTCATAATGTACTCTGCATATAAGTTAAATAAGCAGGGTGACAATTTACAGCCTTGCCGTACCCCTTTTCCTATTTGGAACCAGTCTGTTGTTCCATGTCCAGTTCTAACTGTTGCTTCTTGACCTGCATATAGGTTTCTCAAGAGGCAGGTCAGGTGGTCTGGTATTCCCATCTCTTTAAGAATTTTCCACAGTTTACTGTGTTCCTAATGTTATGTTGGTACAAATATAATTGTAGTTTTGGACAGTGAATTTTAAATCATTATAAATGATTTAAAATAAATGACTCAAATACCCCTTTATTGATTAAAATAGGAACCATTACAATCAGCATATTTTTACCAACAAGAAATAAGTTTGTTTATTCTTGCAGCATAAAAATCCATGCTTCAGCATTCAGTAAACTCTTGGAAAGCATTTTTTGCCTCCTGCTTGTTGTGGAAGCGTTTTCTCAGCAAGAAGTTGTCGAGATGCTTGAAGAAGTGGTAGTCGGTTGGCAAGAGGTCAGGTGAATATGGTGGAAGAGGCAAAACTTCGTAGCCCAAATGATTCAACTTTTGAAGTGTTGATTATGTGAAGTGTGGTCAGGTTTGTCATGGAGAAAAATTGGGCCCTTTCTGTTGACCAGTGTCAACTATGGGTGTTACAATTTTCAGTGCTTCTCATTGATTTGGTGAGCATACTTCTTAAATGTCATGATTTCACTGGGATTCAGAAAGGTGTAGTGGATCATACAAGCAGCAGACTGCCAAACAGTGACTGTGACCCTTTTTTGGTGCAAGTTTGACTTTGGGAAGTGCTTTGGAGCTTCTCTTGGTCCAGCCAGTTAGCTGGTTGTCGCTGGTTGTCATATAAAATCCACTTTTCATTGCATGTCACAACCCAGTCAAGAAATGGTTCATTGTTGCTGTGTAGAATAAGAGAAGACAACACTTCAAAAAGATAATTTTGATTTGGGGTCAAATCACGAGGCACCCACTTACCAAGGTTTTTCACCTTTCCAATTTGCTTCAAATGCTGAATGACCATAGAATGGTCAATGTGGAGTTCTTTGACAGCTTCTCATGTAGTTGTAAGAGGATCAACTTCTTGATGAT
This sequence comes from Cervus canadensis, assembly GCF_019320065.1. Classification (NCBI taxonomy): domain Eukaryota; kingdom Metazoa; phylum Chordata; class Mammalia; order Artiodactyla; family Cervidae; genus Cervus; species Cervus canadensis. Next base: position 11,590,341 of record NC_057398.1, read on the forward strand.
TGCTCTCGATTGGTTGTTGTCAACGTCCAGAGGCCGGCCGCTACACTCCTCATCTTCAAGGCTCTCATTTCCTTTGCAAAACTTCTTGAACCACCACTGTCCTGTATGTTTGTTAGCAGTTCCTGGGCCAAATATGTTGTTGATGTTGCAAGTTGTCTCTGCTGCTTTATGACCCATTTTGAACTTGAATAAGAAAACCGCAGATAAGGTATGCAGATGACAACACCCTTATGGCAAAAAGCAAAGCGGAACTAAAGAGTCTCTTGATGAAGATGAAAGAGGAGAGTGAAAAAGCTGGCTTAAAACTCAACATTCAAAAAATGAATATCATGGCATCTGGTCCCATCACTTCATGGCAAATAGATGGAGAAACATGGAAACAGTGACAGACTTTATTTTCTTGGGCTCTAAAATCACTGCAGATGGTGACTGCAGCCATGAAACTAAAAAAATACTTGCTCCTTGGAAGAAAAGCTATGACAAACCTAGACAGCATATTAAAAAGCAGAGACATCTCTTTGCCAACAAAGGTTCATCTAGTCAAAGCTGTGTTTTTTCCAGTAGTCATATATGGATGTGAGAGTTGGACCATAAAGAAGGCTGAGTGCCAAAGAATTGATGCTTTTGAACTGTGGTATTGGAGAATACCCTGGAGAGTCCCTTGGACTGGAAGGAGATCCAACCAGTCCTTCCTATAGGAAATCAGTCCTGAATATTCATTAGAAGGACTGATGTTGAAGCTGAAACTCCAGTACTTTGGCCACCTGATGTGAAGAGCCAACTCATTGGAAAAGACCCTGATGCTGGGAAGGACTGAAGGCAGGAGGACAAGGGGACGACAGAGAATGAGATTGTTGGATGGCATCACTGACTCAGTGGACATGAGTTTGAGCAAACTCCAGGAGATGGTGAAGGACAGGGAAGCCTGGAGTGCTGCAGTCCATGGGCTCGCAAACAGTTGGACATGACTGAGCAAATGAACAAAAACAAATTAATTTGCTCATTTGCTTTTTGTCTAATATCATTTCCATAGCCTAAAATTATTATAAAATACACAATAAGTAATATCATTCACAAAGAAATATAAAGCAAGAAATGTACATTAAAATGATGTATAATATAACCACTTTTATTTAAGAGTGTATTTTAATATCAAAGGGCAGAGTTCAACAATGTGAAACCGCAGTTACTTTTATGCCAAACTAATAGCCAGGCAGTAGCTTCTAAAGAGGGCCTTCTGTCAGTGGATCAAGGAAAACTTTTTTGTTTGTTTGTTTAATATTGGACTTACAAGGACATATTTGTATGTTGAGAAGGAAAATCCACTTGCCTTGCTTTGTGCGTGTAGCTGGATTCAAGTGCAGCCTGCCCATTATTGGCTTCCCTTTTCCTACTCCACATGTCCCCAAATAGGGGAAGATAGATTTCACTGTTTTTAGTACAGATAAAGATTGATCATTATGTAGTCATCATTGAAAACAAAATCCCATTGTCATCTGATTAATAGGCACCTTGTGATCACTGATTTCAGCTATTCTACATTTAACATTCTGTGTAAAATGTAGATCTTTTATATATAGTTGAAAATCCCTGTATAATAAGAGAATTTTTTTCTAGGTGATATGGTCAATCGTTTCAATGATGAGTCATATGGGCCTTTCTATAGTCCCAAGAGGAGCAATATGATTTAGTCATGAGAATACAGACTTTGGTACCAGACAAACTTAATTTCAAGTTCTGTTTCTGCCTCTTCCTAATTTTATATCTATTTTAAAAATAATAAATATGGATTATAGCCAAATTAAAAAAAGATAAAGAGGACTTTCCTTTGGAACCCAAGAGGCCTCCTGTCTGATTGTCCTGGAGGAGTTTGTTACAGTCTCCATGCAACAGCTTGATCTACCTGAGACCCTTTGAGTTCCCTGACATATTTGGGTCATAAGGTTGATGGCAAAAGTTCTAACTCTACTGGCTGGTTCTACTGTATAACCAACCAGAAAAAACATTATCTTGTTATTGACCTCACTCAAGGCCAGTGGTTGATATGTCACTTAGCAAATGTTTGAGAGCATCTTCTCCAAGTGTGACTTATTTTGCCTTTCACATGGAAAGAGGCATACAGTATATTGTGCCTCTCCTTCTTATTGATGGGGTGAAGAATTTTTTCTTTAGAGGAGATATTCAGTCACTTGAAACCAGTGTATGCTGACTTGTGTTCATTACTGACTTGTCAAGCCTCTTTACTCCTCTAGGATCTATCCCCTGCTTCTCTAGTACATGCATCTGTTTCTAAGGTATCAAGAGTATATGCCTTGGGCTCATGAGCCAGTCTAGAGAACTTTCCAGTACCTGAAAAGATCTATTTCAGCTATTGGGTTAGAAACTGGGGAAATAACCTCAAAATGCGTGAGGTGATTTACTGAGATTGCCCTGTCTGAACTCCATTTATTATTGTCACACCAAACTTCTGTTTATTAGGTTTGGAACATTTTTCATTAAAAAAAAATCAAATAGGATCTTAGCTGCCCATATATTTTCTTCTTATGGGCCCCTGGTCGTTGCCAAAGAATTGGACCATTTTGATTGCTTGCTTTGCAGCAGCGGCATTTGAACAGAGTGCACCATCTATGAGTTCACCGTCTGCAGAGCAGCACTGGTGGTCTCACCTGGCCAGGGAGTTCAGTGCCTCCTGTGGACTGATGCAGTCCCCAGATGCTGACCTGCACAGGCCTGGGTCCAGTGCAGCACAGTTAATTTATAGCCCCATCTACTACTGAATGGGGCTCTCCAGGTGTGACAGTGGTAAAGAAGATGACTGCTAGTTAAGGAGATGCGAGAGACGCAGGTTGGATCCCTGAATTGGGAAGATCCCCTGGAGGAGGAAATGGTAACCCACTCCAGTATTCTTGCCTGGAGAATCCCATGGACCGAGGACCCTGGTGGGCTATAGTACATGGGATTACAAAAAGTTGGACACGACTGAGCACAAATGCGTGCACACACTACTGCTGAATATAGTATCCAATCCTAACCGACTAGTAGGCCTGACCAGAGAATCCAGACAACCACAGAGCTCATCCTGCCGCCTTTCTTGGGTAGGGACCAAACCAGCCATCTTTTCCAACTATCCTCAGCCTCAGCACAATACCCATCCCTGTCCTCAGAATTTGAATAGCAGACTTGCCCTCAAGAAAACCATAATAGCAGACCCTGCTAGTCTAAGGACATTATCAGAAGACACATCTCAAAGTGCAAACTAAACTTACTAGTGAAAAAGTCTCTGCTAAAGCAACATGTGAATTCTGGAGGAGGGACTTGATTATGCAAATGTGCAGTAAGGAGTCAAGGGTTGCAAAAATAAAGTAAAAATGACACCAGCAAAGAAAAGCAAAATAAAGCTCCAATAACTAACCCTAAAGAAATGGAGATCTATGAACTGTCAAACAAATAATTTAGAATAATTCTCTTAAGGAAGTTTAGTGAACTACAAAAAAACACAGATAGCTAAACAAAATTGGTAAACAATGCATGAACAAAAATGAGAAATTTGACAAGGAAATAGCAACCATAAAAAAACTCAGAAATTCTAGAGTTGAAAAATACCATAACTGAACTGAAGATTCAGCAGAGAGTTTCAGAGGTAGACTTGACCATGAAGAGTCAGTGACCTGGAGGATAAGACATTGGAAATACCTAGTCAAAAGGACAAAAGAAAAGAGAATGGAAAAGAGTGAAGAAAACCTATGGGAGTAATGGGACACAGTGAAAATAAACATGGAAACAATGAAAATAAACATGGAAACAATGAAAATGTGGAAGTTCCAGAAGAAGAGAAAGAGAAAGGACAGAAAGAATATTAAAGCAATAATGACTAAAGGCTTTTGAATCTGAGGCTAGAAATGAACATCCCAGATTGATGAGGCCAAATAGGTTGAACCTAAATAGGGCTACAAAGGTCAACAAAAGTCCGTCTAGTCGAGGCTGTGGTTTTTCCAGTAGTCATGTATGGATGTGAGAGTTGGACTTACAAAGAAAGCTGAGTGCCGAAGAGTTGATGCTTTTGAACTGTGGTGTTGGAGAAGACTCTTGAGAGTCCCTTGGACTGCACGGAGATCCAACCAGTCCATCCTAAAAGAAATCAGTCCTGAATATTCATTGGAAGGACTGATGTTGAAGTTGAAACTCCAGTACTTTGGCCACCTCATGTGAAGAACGGACTCACTGGAAAAAGCCCCTGATGTTGGGAAAGATTGAAGTCAGAAGGAGAAGGGGATGACAGAGGATGAGATGGTTGGATGGCATCACTGACTCAATGCACGTGAGTTTGAGTAAACTCCGGGAGTTGGGGATGGACAGGGAGGCCTGGTGTGCTGCAGTCCGTGGGGTCGCAAAGAGTCGGACATGACTGAGTGACTGAACTGAACTCAACTGAAATAGGGATACATTGAAACATGTTATAATTAAACTGTCAAAGGTCAAAGACAAAGAATTTTAAGAGCAGCAGTAGAAAAGAGAGAAGTTTTGTACAAGAGAACCACCATTAGACTGTTGGCAGATTTTTCAACAGAAACTCCCAGGCCAGGATGCAACAGGATGACATATTCAAAATATTGAAAGAAAATATCTGTCAGCCAAGAATTATATACTGGCAAAGCTCTCCTTCAGAACTGACCTTTAGAATGTCTTCTTGAGAAGACTTTCCTAGGCAAATAAAAGCTGAAGGCGTTCACTATCACCAGACCTGCCATACAAGAAACACTAAAGTGAGTTCATTGAGGGGAAGTAATAGAACACTAATTAACATCATGAAAACATAGAAAGGTACTGTAAATCTCACTGATGATGTTAGTCATAGTTCTGCAATATGGTAATAGTGATGCATAATTCACAAAAAACTCTAAAAGTTAAAAAACAGACTTAATAATATAGTAAAAATAACCATAATTACAATAACGTAATGTTACATAATACAAAAAAAAAAGTAAATTGTAACATCAGTAACCTAGCATATGAGGAGAAAAAGAAAGAGAAATAAAAGTGTTAAATTTACAAATGTTGTTCAGGTTAAATTGTTATCAGTTTAAAATATGGTATTATAAGTTTAAGATATTTATGTAAGCCTCATGGTAATCACAAGAGAAACTATTGGAGTAATCATACAAAAGAACACAATTAAGAAGTTAAAGCATACTGATACCAGAAGACATCAAAATAAAAATATATTCGTCCCTAAAAGTAATATTGTCAGATTTTTCATATGCCTGTAAATAAATTGCTGTTGGTTTAGAAGAATGAAAAAAGATAGTAGTTTAAGAAACAGGGAACAGCAGATCTGTAAACAACCAGAAAACATTTAACAAAATGGCAATAGTAAGTCCTTACTTATAGTTTAACTATAAACATGAACAAATTAAATTCTTCAATTAAAAGACTTGGAATGACTAAATGGATAAAAGAACAAGATCCAACAATATGCTGCCTATCAAAGATTCACTTTAGCCTTAAAGATATAGGAAGACAGAGCATGAAGGGCTGGAAGAAGACATTTTAAGCAGGTATTCAGTTCCGTTCCTCACTCAGTTGTGTCCGACTCTTTGCAACCTCATGGACTGAAGCATGCTGGGCTTCCCTGTCCATCACCAACTCCTGAAGCTTGCTCAAATTCATGTCCATCGAGTCGGTGATGCCATCCAGCCATCTCATCCTCTGTCGTCCCCTTCTCCTCCTGCCTTCAGTCTTTCCCAGCAACAGGGGATTTTCCAGTGAGTCAGTTCTTCACATCAGGTGGCCAAAGTATTGGAGTTTCAGCTTCAGCATCAGTCCTTCCAATGAATATTCAGGACTGATTTCCTTTAGGATTAACTGGTTGGATCTCCTTGCAGTCCAAGGGACTCTAAACAAGCAAATGTTAACAACAACCAAAAGCAGGGGTATATATGCTTATCAGATACAATAGACTTTAAAATTGGTAAAAAGAGACAAAAAGGCCATTATATAATGATAAGTGAAGTCAATACATTAAGGCAAATAGAAGGGTAAATGGTGGAATAAGTGACAGGTTTTATTTTGTTGGGCACCAAAATCACTGTGGACAGTGATTTCAGTCACAAAATTAAGAGATGCTTACTCCTTGGAAGGAAAGCTATGACAAACCTAGATAACATATTAAGAAGCAGAGACATCACTTTCCTGACAAAGGTCTGTATAATCAAAGAAGGCTGAGTACTGAAAAATAGATGCTTTTGAATTGTGGTGCTGGAGAAGACTCTTGAGAGTCCCTTAGACCGCAAGGAGATCTAACCAGTAGATCTTAAAGGAAATCAGTGCTGAGTATTCATTGGAAGGATTATTGCTGAAGCTGAAGCTCCAGTATTTTGGCCACCTAGCGCAAAGAGCTGACTCATTGAAAAAGACCCTCCTGATGCTCAGAAAGATTGAAGGCCTAAGGCAAGGGGAGCGGCAGAGGATAAGATGGCTAGATAGCATCACCGAATCAATGGACATGAACATGAATAAACTCCAGGAGATAGTGGAGGATAGACTGATTAGACCAGTTACTGGAAAGGGGATTGAATCAGTAATCAAACATCACCCAAGAAAGAAAAACCCAGGACTATATGGCTTCACTGTTGATTTTTTACCAAAAATTAAATAAAGATATAAAACAAATTCTTTTCAAACTCTTCTAAAAATCCAAAGAGAACAGAACACTTCTGCACTCCTTTTACAAGGTCAGCATTACTCTGACACCAAAACCAGAAAAGGAAATTTCTAGGAAAGGAAAGTACAGACCAATATACCCAAGGAATATAGATGCAAAAATTCTCAATAAAATACTAGCAAATCAATAAATGGTGTTGGGATAATTGAATTTCACATGTAAAAGGGAACTGGACCCAGATATTTTACCACTCACAAAAATTAACAAAAAATGGATTAAATACTTATATATAAGATCTATAACCATGAAACTCCTAGAAGAAAACAGGAGTAAAACTCCTTCAAGCTTCCCAGGTGGGACCAGTGGTAAAGAATCTGCCTGCCAGTTCAGAAGACCTAAGAGATGCGGGTTCGATCCCTGGGTCAGAAAGATCCCCCGAAGGAGGAAAATGGCAGCCCATTCCAATACTCTAGCCTGAAGAATCCCGTGGATAGAGGGGCCTGATAGGCTACAGTCCATAGGGTGGCAAAAAGTCAGACATGACTGAAGTGTCTTAGCACACGTGCACACAAAGCTCCTTGACATAGGTCTTGGTATTAATTTTTGGATATGATACCTAAAACATAAGCCAAAATAAAAATAAAGAAGTGGGGCTACCTCCAACTAAAAAATTTCTGCAGAGAAAAACAAGTCATCAGCAAAGTGAAAAGAGAGCCTATGGAATAAGGAAAAGTATTTGCAGACCATACATATGATCAAGGTTTCATGTGCACAATATATAAAGAACTTGTACAACTCAGTAAAAAAAAAAACAACACCCAAATAACCCAATTTAAAAAATGTACAAAGAACCTGGATGAACATTTCTACAAGGAAGATATACACAAGGTCAACATGTACATGAAAAGATGCTTGATATCGCTAGTTATTAGAAAAATGCAAATTGAAACCACATTGAGTTACCACCTCATGCCTATTAGAATGGTGCTGGCGGTTGGTGATTTTGTCACCGAGTTGTATGAATGGCCTATCAGAATGGTCGTCATCAAAAAGATGAGAGATAATAAATGTTGACATGGGGGAGCATTTGCACTCTGGGTGGAATTGTAAATAGGTATTTCAGTTCAATAGCCTGTATGGAAAATAGTATGGAGGATCCTCCCCAAAGTTAAAATAGAACCACATCATACTATTCAGCAATTCCAAAGGAAATGAAAACACTAACTTGAAAAGATAACTACACCCCCACAGTTATAGCAGCATTATATACAATAGTCTAAGACATAGAAAGGGTTTCTCCAGTGGCTCAGAGGTAAAGAATCTGCCTACACAGTGTAGGAGACACAAATTGATCCCTGGGTTGGGAAGATCCCCTGGAGGGTGAAATGGCAACCCACTCCAGTATTCTTTCTGGGAAAATCCCATTGATAGAGGAGCCCTTGGGGTCAAAAAGGGTCAGAAACAAAATAAAAACAACATAGATGTCCATCAGTGGATGAATAGATAAAATACAGATATGATACAATGAAATATTATTCAGCCATTAAACTAAAGAAATCCTACTATTTTCAATAACATTCATTTCAATGAACACCTTGAAGACATTTTGCTAAGTGAAGTAAATCAGACAGATAAAGACCTCTAAAACAAAACAAAACAAAACAAAACAAAACTAAACTGGTAGATTAGACTCATATTTGCCAGAGGGAAAGTCGAGAGGGCATTAGAGGAAGGTGGTAAAAAGATACAAATTTTCAGTTATAAGGTAAATAGGTATTATGGATGTAGTGTACAACATGAAGAGTGAATCCTAAGAGTTCTCATCACAAGGATACTTTTTTAAAATTTTTTATTTCTTTGTTGTATCTATATGAGAAGATGGATGTTAGAGTAACCTGTTGCGGTAATCATTTCACAATATATATAAATCTAACCATCATGCTGTATGCCTTTTAAAGTTACTACAGTGATGTGTATCAATTATTTCTCAATGAAACCGGAAAAGAAATTTTCTATGAACCAGCCAAGCACACTTTTAGGACTACTGCCAGCTATTGAGCAAGGACATCAAATCTAGAATTTCTGTGAAGTGTGCTTATATTGATAAATTTAGCCCCAGTTTAAAACTACTTTCTTTTTTTCCCTTGGTCAAATACTTCACAATACATTCTTGTATATATTCCGCAGGGTTTTGCCAAAATCAACACGTCACATTCTGAAGAGTTTTTGGTGTATAATTCTTTATTCTTGGGTTTGACTTTTTATTGGCCCTTTGGGATCCGTTTGGATCTGGCTGTAGTAGTAAGACTGTTGACAATAAGGGGTGTTTTGTGTGTGAGTGCCTGCCTGTTCCCACATGTGTATTGGGGATGGAGCATGAGAAGAATTAACTTCATCTTTATAGGTAAGTCTCTGAGGTAAGGAAGATATTCTATAAATGTATTCTACATATGAGCATCCAGTTTGAATTTGCAGATTGATATGTAAACTGCAGCGACATAGAACAATGACTCTTCAGAAAATGTTGCCAAATTGTTGAAGTCTGATTTCCCCAGGGATTCATTATCATAAAATCTCTTTTCCAGACCAAGGAAGATTTCACCGGATCAAAGGGGTTAGATTTGGCTGGGTTAGAATTGGTCTCTTACTTTCTAAATCAAAATCAAGACCAAATAATTCCACTGAGACCTTGCCTTGAATCTGATAGTCCTTTGATCAAAGATTCCTTTCTGCTCTCTATAACCTTGCTTTTCCTTTCTTTCTTTTTTTCTTGCATTGAATCATCTGATCTTCTCAAGGATTTGATAAACAATCATCTATTGTTTGTCATAGATAATAACATAATAGACTTAAACTAAGAACTCAATTTTTTATACTCTTTTGGACTTACAAGCATGTAACTGCAAGTTTGAATCAAAGAAGGATTTTAGTAAACTGTTTAAAAGTAGAAACAGAAGCCCTGATCCATCATTTATTACAGTGCTTATTTTTGCACAAGGAAATCAACTGAATTCTTGAAAGAGTATAATAAATGACATATTCCTTCAGTAACAAATATTAGCAAACAAAACATGCAGACGTGAATCTACCCTATCCAACATTTTACCCAATAGAGTTTCTTTTGCCTGAGTATAATTTGTACTCACTTGCCTGGGGATCTGTGGAAATTTGCAGCTGAGCCAAGTTCTTTTGATTCCTGCTGAGATTCTCATGATGCCAAGTCACTTCTCACACCCCTGACCTTGGGTTGATACTGCTTGGGAGAATATTATTTACTTAAGAAAGAACAAAGTCGCCCCCAGAGTTTAAGTTTTTATATATTATTTCTTAGCTTTTGTAAAGACATTGTTAAAACAATTATAAAACATTATGAAAGGAAATAAAACTCTAGTTTCACTTGTAACTTAACTCCCTACCACAGCAGCTATTTTCATTCTTGTGTTCCTTTTGTTTCTGAATGAGGACCAATTTAGGGGCTTCCTGGGCAGCTTAGCTTTCTCAGGCACTTAGTAAGCTTTCCATGTGTTTGATGCCAGTCAGTTTCATGTATCAGTAAGTGTATCACAGGTCATTTCTAGACTTCTGTACTTTTTTGCTTCTCTCTCTATATATTTGGCTTTCTGCTTCCCTTTTCTCTCTTGACTAAATTACTAATTGGCAAATCTTTTGTTTATTTCAATGCATCATGTCCAAAGAGGGTCAGCAGTGGGCTCTGCCTAATCTTTCACTTCTCTCTTTTTTAAAAAAGCTATCTGCTCCTATTGAAAGTCTTTACTAAATATCATGCTCTTAGCTGACTACTGCTCTTGGGGACACTAATCCATTCAGAGATTTTAGCAATGAGTATGATTCTTCTGACTTGTTAGCTAGGATTGATCAAGGCTGAGTGTTAATCAACTTTATTAGTTAAAGCATTTCTAAATTTGCCGTTTTAGTATTTGGGTCTGAGAAGCAGTTGCCTCTTTCCCTCTCTAACTCTCTGAATTCATGAACTCTATTACGGATCTTTCTTGCCTTCAAACTGGGCCAGCTAGTTTCTGTGGCCAGTTAGTCACCTCCCTCTTGCAAACCTTGCCAAAGGCAATGACAGAACCAATTCCCAGTATCAACAGTTTGCTCCCTCATGGCTTCCTCTGCAGCTCTAAGTTTAGTAGGTGTGTGGTCTGCTTCCCAAGTTTTTCTAACACACATTGTCGCCTTACCACCCCCCATTAGCAGTTTTCCTGCTGTCTGCCAATTGACCATGAAGCCAATATCACATAGTTTAGGTTTTCATTATAGTACTACTATAGTACATTCTACTTTTAGGTTCCAATTTTTATATCTATCTGTACAGGTTCAGTTATGGTGTAGTGACAGACTGCTCTGACATCCCAATGACTTGACATGGGGGAAATTTATTTCTTGTTCATAGCATCCAAAGAGGGTTGGAGCCTTATAATGTCTTAGGGCTTCAGGCTAATGGGGAATCCATCTGAACACATCCTTGGATGGTTGCTGAGGTAAGAAAGGGGTGTATATGATCATGTGCCGGAATGACACCCTCACATTTGATTGGTCATTATAAATCATATAATCAGGCCTGACTTCAGAGTGATTGGGGAAATGCAGTCCTTCTATTGTGGGTTGAATTCCACTCCTCAAAAGATGTTGAGGTCCTAACCCCCAGAACCTGTGAATGTGACCTTACTTGGAAATGGGTTTTTTACACAGATAATCAAATTACAATGAAGTCATTAGAGTGGGCTGTAATTTAATATGACTGATGTCCTTTTAAAAAGGAGAAATTTGGGCAGAGATAAGTATGTGTAGAGGAAAGATTATGTGAAAACACAGGGAGAACATTAACTACAAGCCAAGATGTGCCTGAGGTTACCAGAACCTGGGAGACAGTCTCCCTCACAGCTCTCAGAAGGAACCAACCTGGTTGACACCTGGATTTTAGACTTCTGGCCTCCGGAACTATGAGTTGATAGATCTCTGTTTGAAGCTTCTCAGTTTGTGATACACCTACTGTATTACATATCTTTCTTGCCTTCAAACTGGGCCAGCTAGTCACAGTTCTAATACACCTACTGTATATCGAGGAGGAGAAGATGGGAATGTTTATAAACAGCATTAATGATCATCACAGTGTCTTTATTGATGTAAAATATACATCATTTTACTAGTTTTAATCCCAGTTTATAGAAAAATTTGCATCCCATTTTCTTCACTTAGCATTATTTAATGTCTTTGTCCTTTTATACTGCTATATTTTCATTGCTAAATTGCTGTGTTATATATATATAATTTATATTTTATTTTAAGTTGTAGGATAATTACAATGTTGTGATGGGTTTTGCCCTACATTAGCATGAATCGGCCATGGTGCACGTATGTCCCCTCCTTCTTGTACCTCCCCCCTCCTCCTTGCATCCCTCTAAGCTGTCACAGAGGACCGGCTTTGGGTTCCTTCTGTCATAGAGTAAATTGCAGCATTATATCTTATCATATAGTCTCAAATGTTTAATTTATAATTTTCATGCTGTTACAAGTTATGAATTGCAAAGTCAAAAATAGAAAAAACTATAAAATTCTCAGATAACATCAATTTTGAATAAAGCAACGAATATGTGGCACTAGGAATGTAAATATATTGTCCAGTATTGCAACAAATGTACTTAATGCTGACTCTTAGAAAGTCCAAGATTATTGCCAAAATTTGTTTGAGTTTATTCTTACACAGATAACATGTATCAATCTGTTCTGTTACTAGACTTTATTGGAGCTGAAAAATATATGTGCAACATAAAAAATTCTCTCTGTAAATATTCCAAGGAAAATTTCAGTGTTATCCCTTAATTCAGTGGTAAAGTAAGTCCTGATTTTCTAGGGAATAGTTAATGGAAAAAATCCAAATTAAATTTGTCCTTATTCTCAATATCTGGTGTTGCTCAAGAGGAAAATTCTTTGATCTTCAACTCCTACTCAGATATATATCCTTGTAAGGGATGTTGTACTACATGCTGGAACACTTTCTTTCTTCTTTCCTGCTCCAGCATTAAATTATGTATGACTCTCTGGTGTATATAAATATTTCCTTCTAGTTGGAATCTCACTTGCAGATGGTAGAATGTCATAAATATAACTAAAAATCCCCCCCAGTAACAGACTCAGGATACTCAAGGTATATTAATGTCACACATCTATGAAAAATGCATGAGATTCTTTCATAGAGTGATGATGCCATTTTTATTTCTTATCTATATTTAACCCTGAGAAAAGTGAGCAGAATGACAGAGTCAAATGAAATATGTTCTTTAAGCTACATTTCATGGTTTCATGGTTGAATTAAAGATATCCTTATTTAGTGTCCTGAAATGTCTGCAAGTTTGCTGAGACCATTTCAGTACCAAGCCCAGTTTAATACATTGAAGAGAACATTTAGCACAGTATGTGGGGAATAAGGTTCTCAACCTGTGTTCTTATAGTCTGTGTCTGGCTTTTTTTTTAACTGTGTTTCATAAAGTTCCAGATAGAGGAGAGTAAAAGTTTTGGTTATCTGAGGGTGTCTAAGGAACTAACATATAAAATCAGTTTTATAATTTGAGGCTTTTCATCAGCATCAACCAATAACTTCCTCACCACTCTCATGGAGATGCAGTTGTTATTTACTGAAATTACAGTGGGCTTCCCTCAAAGCTCAGCTGGTAAAGAATCTGCCTGCAATGCAGGAGACCCCGGTTCAATTCCTAGGTTGGGAAGATCCACTGAAGAAGGGGTAGGCTGCCCATTCCAGTGTTCTTGGGCTTGCCTTGTGGCTCAGCTGGTAAAGAATCCACCTACAATGTGGGACAGCTGGGTTTGATCCCTGGGTGGGGAAGATCCCCTGGAGAAGGGGAAGGCTACCCACTCCAGTACTCTGGCCTGGAGACTTCCATGGACTGTATAGTCCAAGGGGTCGCAGTCACAGCAACTACTACATACTGGGCACTGTGCCAAGTGATTTATTTGCATCACTTATGTAGTCCTCACAAGAAAGGGATAGAGTAGCTATTGTTATCCTCATTTTTATAGATAAAGAAACTGCAGTTTAGAAAGGGTTCACACAATTAATGGGTACTGAAATGTGAATCTGAACCAGCTTGCTATCCCAGTCTCTCCTAACCATTACTCCAGAACTTTCCAATATTGTTTCATGTAGTAGCACACATAGAAATTGACAATACTTGCAGACAGACTTAAGAAAACTGAAGGGGATTTGGGAATATCTATAATGGGGCTTGGTGGAAAACAAGTTATTATATTTTCCCTGTGTTATGTAACTATTGTAAGAATAAAAACAAAAGAACAAGGACTTTTTAATAAACACAATAAATCTTGTCCCATTTTATTTTTTTAATTTTAGAGACTTGTAGTTGGTTTGCAATATTGTGTTAATTTCTGCTGTATAGCAAAGTGATTCTGTTATACATATGTGTATTCTTTTTCACATTCTTTTCTATTGTTCATCTCAGGATATTGAATGTAGTTCCCTGTGCTATACAACAGGATCTTATTGTATTTCCATTCTACATATTAGCTTGGTACAAATGTAATTGCAGTTTTAGACTGTGAATTTTAAATCATTATAGCTAGGCTTAAAAAGCAGAGACATTACTTTGCCAACAAAGATCCATGTAGTCAAAGCTATGGTTTTTCCAGTAGTCATGTATGGATGTGAGAGTTGGACCATAAAGAAAGCTGAGCACCAAAGAACTGATGCTTTTGAACTGTGATGTTGGAGAAGACTCTTGAGAGTCCCTTGGCTAGCAAGGGGATCAAACCAGTCAACCCTGAATATTCATTGGAAGGACTGATGTTGAAGCTTTAATAATTTGGCCACCTGATGCGAAGAGCTGAAAAGACCCTGATGCTGGGAAAGATTGAAGGCACGAGAAGGGGATGATAGAGGATGAGATAGTTGGATGGCGTCACTGACTCGATAGACATGAGTTTGAGCAAGGTCCGGGAGATGGTGAAGGACAAGGAAGCCTCACGAGCTGCAGTCCATGGGGTCACAAAGAGTCAGACACGACTGAGCAACTGAACAACAACAGCAGCAGCAAGGCTCAAACACATCTTTATTAATTAAATTAGGAGCCATTAAAGTCATTTTTGGCAACAAGAAATAAGTTTGTTTATTCCTGTAGTGTAAAAATCCACGCTTTGGGATTTGGTCAACTCTTGAAAAGCATTTCTGCCTCCTGATTGTGGAAGTATTTTCCCTGGAAAAAGTTGTCGAGATGCCTAAAAAAGTGGTAGTCAGTTGACAAGCGGTCAGGTGCATATGGTGGATGAGGCAAAACTTTGTAGCCCAATTTGTTCAACTTTTGTAGAACTGATTGTGCGACATGCCGTCAGGCGTTCTTGTGGAGAAGAACTGGGCCATTTCTGTTGACCAGTATTGGCTTCAGGCGTTGCAGTTTTGGTGCATCTCATCAGTTTGCTGAGTTTTGCAGGGATTCAGAAAGCTGTAGTGGGTCAGATGGGCAGCAGACCACCAAACAGTGACCATGACCTTTTTTTGGTGCAAGTTTGGTTTGGGAAAGTGCTTTGGAGTTTCTTTTCAGTCCAGCCACTGAGCTGGTTGTCAGTGGTTGTCACTTACTGTCGTACGTCACAATCTGATTGAGAAATGGTTTGTTGTTGCATACAATGAGAGAAGACGCTTCAAAATGACGATTTCTTTTTTAAAATTTTCGGTCTGCTAATGGAGCACCCAGTTTTTCAACTTCCAATTTGCTTCAAATGCTGAATGACCATAAAATGGTCAACATTGAGTTCTTTGGCAGCTTCTCATATGGTTAATGTTGTGAGTTGTGTCCACTGCTTTATGACCCATTTTGAACTTGGATAAGAAATTTGCTCAAATTTGCTCATCATTTAACATCATTTCCACAGTCATATAAATGGAAATACACATACATATAAAATAATCAGCAAATAAGAAGTCTTAGCAAAAAAACAAAGTGAGAAATGCACATTAAAATGATGTATAAAACATAACCACATTTATTTAAGAATGTATTCAAGTATCAAATGGCAAATTTCAGGAGTGCAAAAACTGCAATTACTTTTGCACCAGCCTAGTAAAATAGTTTGCATCTGCTCTTGGCATGTTTTAAATAAGGGATGTGAGATCACTTCTATGGCCATATAATTTTGGCATCAGATTTTAGGCTTGAGACATAATTTCTGACCAGATTTTTTTAAGGACAGTTGCTTCAAATTCTTGATAGTGATCATCAACTAGAAACTTCTACAAACAGGCGAAAAAATTTGAATTCATTTTAATAACCAATTACATCCGAAGGGGACGACAGAGGATGAGATGGTTGCATGGCATCACCGACTCGATGGACATAAGTTTGAGTAAACTCTGGGGGTTGGTGATGGCCAGGGAAGCCTGGCGTGCTGCAGTCCGTGGGGTCGCAGAGTCAGACACGACTGAGTGACTGAACTGAACTGAACTGAATTATATTTAGTAACTCTAAGGATTCCTTTTATCATGTTGAAATAGTCAGTGGTATAATTTCATGTGAAAATGGATAGGCTTTGAATCCAGACTTTTTCACATCAGGGATTTCAGAGTACTGATAAAGCTCTGCTTTTCCTGGAACTGTGTCTGCATAGTTCTGTCCCCTAGCCCCCACCCCCAAGAGTGCAACTGGGGGATTTGCACAGAATGTCTTACATGTTAAAGGGATTGCTGGGTTTTTCATTAAGAATATGCTTATAAGGTAAAAGGAGTGAGCCTGAATATGGTTTGCTAATAAGATTTTTAAAAAAGAGGCCAGAGGTAATAGATTTTGGGCTAGAGAATTGAAGTCACGTATGTAAGTTCATAGAAAATAAATTTGGATTTGAACCCCTAACTCCAGAGCCTGAACCCCCTACTCCCACATTTGTTCACTAGATAACATTTATGGCCTGATTCTCCTAATAGAGTCCTTCACTGTTGACTGATACTTAACATTCTAAAAATGGGCAATTTCTAGGTACCGTTCAGAGTCTCGGTTAATCTTTTAAATCACGATATTTATTTTTCTGTCATTTTCTTTTTTTTTATACTTCCCTAGATATAACTAGGTAAAAGAGAACATCATGCCGTATATCAACAGTGAGTTCCCAGAAGGCAGCTATGCCCAGAGCAGCATTGAATAAGTAAGCATTCAAGATTATTGACCATCTAATATGTACCAAACATTGTGTTAAATTGCAGGATAGCATACAAACAATTTAAGTGGTGGTCGTGGTGGAGGGGGTGAGGGAAGAAAGCCCTGTAAATAGAAAATGGGTGGCTTTTTCTCATAGGATTACAGAGAATGATGCCATGACCTGTACTTGAGGGCATCATGAAAGGCTTTTCAAAAAGTGACATTTGAGGTGGGTTTTGAAGTGTGAATAGGAGTTTGACAGACATGCACAATATGTGTGTGTGTATACATATGCATCGTGGTTATCTGAGCTCTCTCCTGTGGTGAGGTGATGTGATATAGTGAAAGAAGACTGGGTGGAAAATCAAGAAAAACGTGTTCCTGTCCTGATTTGTACATTATAACGTAGGGGTGAGTCATTTAACATCTCTGTCCGGCAGACTGTTTTGTGAAAGAATTTTGAAAAAGAAAATCTTGACAAGTCTAAGGGGATTATTGGCCCCCAGCAATCAGCATTTCTACCCTCTGTCCTTTCACACAAGATTTCGTGCCTGTGCCTATTTAAAATCCACTTTTCCTCCTTTGCCTCTCTCAATAGTACCTTTAATTAAAAGTCATCGCTTTTCTTTTAATGAAGCATTTCACAGATGATTATCATTCATTACCACATGATTATTGAGGGAAAACATTTTTAAATCTAAATACATATTTGAACTCCTGTGACATCGGACTGTGTACTATGAATATATAAAAAGATTGATATGGTCTGCCCAATCTTTGGGAAATTATAATCCAGGAGAAGAGACTGTTAGGTACAGAGATAACTCTGACACAGGTAGACAGGAGTAACATCAGGGATTCTGTGATCCAGCGGTGGAGGGATACATCCACTGCACATGAGGAACTCTCAAATAAGTCAGACTTTAAATGAAAAGTAGTGTAGGTGCCAATAAAGTGTGGCAATGACCTAAGGCCTATGGAAGGTTATTCTCTTTACACCACAATTTATTTTACATTATCTCATTTGATCCTCAGATAAACTTGAAATGTAGGAAGGTATCATTTAATTTTATGAGTGAGAAATTCAAACTCAAGGAAATTAACTTACCTCCTCAGGGTTCTTAGTAGTGAGCGGGAGAACAGGGACTGATTTCTAAATTCAGTCATTTTTGTGTAGCACCAGCTGGTTGGATACAGACTCTGGAGGCTGGAGGTGGGAAAGAATGGGACTGAGAGACAAGTTCTTCATATGGCTCCTGTTTTTAAAGAATTCTTGCTTGGGGGTGTGGGTGTGGGGGTGAAACTATTGAATACCTGCATCACCAGTTTCATGGATTAACCAACAGGTGGCACCGCGTCCCAATACAAACCTTTTCTCCTTGAAGCTACAGCACAGACCACTGACCTTCAGTTAAACTTGGCAGACTAAAGTGAGGCTCATAACCCTGCTTCCCCCCTTCCTGAGATAATCAGGATCTGTTTACTTACATACTTAAAAGCAGTAAATAAGGAGGTGGAAGGCATGAGGATGTTAGAATGTAATGGCTTGGGAATATCCATTCTGCCTTTTACTGCTGAATGCTTTGGACAAGCAACAAAGTCCCTCTCCACTCCGGCTCCTCACCTCTCAAGTGAAGTGAACTTTCACAGAAGTCTTTGTGAAGATTAGTCATAATGCATGACTGTGGGCCAGCTACATAGCTGCTCAGCAAACGGAGGTTATATTTACCCATAGCTAAACAGAGTAAGGAAACCGTGATCATGCCATCATCTCTCTACCTACCCATTTGTTATTAGAAGAATATATTCAAGTAGTTAGTACAGTGTTTACTATTGGTAGGGTATTATTCTTGCAATTTTGGACTCTTCAGTAGAGGATTCTTCCATGAAGGTTGGGCAGGGAGAGTAGTAAGTGGTAGAAAGAGAATACAGATGGCCTTTGATTATGCTGTGAGGGCTTTCATCATCTTTCTGATAAACAACATGATTCTGTCAAAAGTCCCCAAGGTAATGAACTAATGCATATTTATTAGGTATATAACCAAGTATTCTACATGGTTGAAATAGCATAGAAATTCTTTCTCAAAATTTATATTGTTATAAGGGAAAAAGAACTATTAACCATGAAACAACTGAAAATACTAGATTATGATTATGCATATATTTAACTGCTAAATGATACTTCTGTGTAGGATTAAGGGAAGTTTTTGATTTCCTGCTCATCTAATCTGGCTCTGCTCACTTCTGATACTGGTATTTTGAATAGCTGGTTATCAGGGAAGTTTCCACAAAATCATAGCCAATTTCTCAATAAATAACCTGAAGGACAACAATAAATGAAATCTACAGAGGTCAAAAGTCAAGAGTCCCTTACAATAAATCTCTTTTTATTTTTTTTTAAAATTTATTTAATTGGAGGATGATTGCTTTACAATATAGTATTGGTTTCGGGCATACATCAACATGAATCAGCCATAGGTATACATATATCCCCTCCGTCTTGGACCTCCCTCTCACCTCCCACCCCTTCATACCCCTCTGGGTTGTCACAGAGAAATAAATCTCTTTTCATTTGGCAGGACAGGTCGCCCTCAGGAAGTAATAAGGTGAGTTATGTGAACCTGTGAACTGGTTCTTCTCTTCCAGGGTACAAGGTAAGAGAGATGTCAGGTGAGCTAAGGAGAAGTCTTATCGCAAGGACGCGTAGAACAGGAGTTGAACAGTGGGAAGCTTTCACAGAAGGCTTCATGGAATCTAGAAGTTTGTTCAAGTGCAACACTGTTCACACCGTCTTATTCCTTCTGTGTCTCCTCACCAGCAGAAGTTTTTGCTTCCTTTCTCCTGCACACGTTTGGACACTGCTTCTGCTGCTGTTACTATTATCACATAAGTTCCTGTGTTCCCTTCTTTCCCCCCCTTTAATTGCAGGGTTTCTGCTAACTTGTGGCTTGTAGTCGTGCCTTCTATTATCTTCTGAATAACTTATTTTTTACTACTTTTCTTTCTTTGTCTCCTTTTTCTGTCTAACAGCTGCCTGTCTGATGACTCTTTTGGGTTGAGTAGAGGATTTGATTCTATTCACCCATTCATCATGGAATAGAGCATCCTCCTGGGTCACCTGCTAAACATTTGGTAAACTATTTGGTTGCCTTTGATCAGATATGCTCTCTGTTCATTGAATTCCACTCAAGGTATTAGGGCTACATGTTTCGGGGCATGGAGACCTATATGTCAGGAATCTAGAGGTGGGCTAAGTCCATGGCAGCCACTTTGAGGATTCTCAGCTGGGTCAGTGTAAATATAATAACATTTCATGGTGTTCCTAATGGGCTGCATAGCCCATAAGAAATAAGAAGTAGATTAAAAATTTTTTTTTCTGCCTGTAGTTTTATTGGAGTATAGTTGCCTCACAATCTTGCATTAGTCTTTGCGGTACAGCAGAAGGAATCAGCCATACGCATGCACACCTGCATCTGTGTCTTAGCCGTGTCCAACTCTTCGTGACCCCCAGGACTGTGTAGCCTGCCAGGCTCCTCAGTCAGTGGAATTTTCCAAACAAGAATACTGGAGCAGGTCACCGTTTCCTGCTCCAGGGCATCTTCCTGACCCAGGGATTTAACCGCAATCTCCTGAGTCTCCTGCATTGGCAGGTGGATTCCTTACCCCTGAGCCACCTGTGAAGACTGCAGGTACGTGGGTACATGTATCACAGTGTGTCTCCTTCCTTTTGGACCTTCCTTCCCACTCAGGTCACCATAATGCATTAAGCAGACTTCCCCATGCTATACAGTATGTTCTCATTAGCTAGCTCTACATAGTGTCAATAGTGTATGTCTGTGTCAGTCTTAGTCTGCCAGTTGCTTCTGCCACTCCCATTTGCTCTTTAGTATCCATGTGTTTCTTCTCTATGTCTGTTTCTCTTATTTCTGCTTTGCAAATAAGATTATCTCTACCATTCTTTTATATTCCACATATATGCATGAATATATGATGTTTGTTTTTCTGCATCTCATGCAGCTCAATGTAAAAAACAAACAACCCAATCAAAGTATGGGCATAAGACCTAAATAGAAATAATGGTTTTGAGAGGTTCCCCAAGCAAGCTATGGGACCTGTGCCCATGTTAATTAGTTTTCTATTTGTGCTGTAATAAATGATCAATTTAGTGGCTTAAAGCAGCACAAATTTATTATTTTATAGTTCTGTAGGTCAGAAGTTCTGTATGGGTATCACTGGACTAAATCTGGGTGTCAGCAGGGCTACATTTTTTTTTTTTCTTTTTCTGGAGGTCCCAGAGAAGATTCTACTTGCAGGATCATTTAGGTTGTTGGCAGAATTCTGTTCCTTGCAATAGTAGGATTAAGGATTCTTTCCTTGCTGATGATCAACTGAAAGCCCAGCTTCTAGGAGCCACCTGCATTCTTTGGCTTGTGGCCCCTTTCCTACCTTCAAAGCCAGAAAGAGAAAGTCAGTTCCCTCTCAAGCTCCAGATCTCTTCTGCTTCTTCTGTCTTCTCTTCTCCTTGATCGATCTTTCATATGACTAGACAGGGTTTACCAGAATAATCTAGGATAATCCCACTGCCCCAAAGTCTATAATGTTAATCACCTCATCTGCAAAATCCCTTTGCCATGTAAGGTAACATATTCACAAGTTCCAGTATCAGGTCATGGACATCTTTGGGGGGCCGTTAATCTGGCCTAGCACACCATGTTCTGACTTACACTTGTCTTGACTATGACAAATATAAATCCTCCAGAAACTCTCTCAGTTTTCACATCCTCCTGAAGTCTTCCTCACATATGATTGGCAATCCTGATCTTTTCTTTCTTTGACCATATTGTTTATACCACATTTTGTCACATGATCTTACAGTACTCTTGATGGTTCAATAAATATTTAAAATATTATATAAGTAGCAGGCTTTGGGGAAAGGAAGCCTGATGGAGTACCAGTCCCTGGGCTGACGATCACTTCATTGATGTATCTACCGCCAAAATGGAGCTACTAAAAGATTCTTATAATATGTTTTCTAGTTCCCTCTCTTACTCTGGCAGCCAGAGTTTATTAGAATTTAAATCATTCTTTCAATAGAGTAGAGCTCCTGTTCTTGGATTTTATTGTTTGTTTCATGAAAGAGAGCTCCAGTTGACAATTCAGGCATGGTTAGAATTCAGGAAATCTTTGTTGACAAAGATCACATTATAATTACCCTAAATCCAAGTCTCTATGAAGATAATAGAATGTTAGGAAGTTTAGGGTCAGGCTTAATGCCTAGATTTCATCACTCGTTTTCTGTTCACTTCCAAAGTCTGTTGAGTATGTCCATAAAGACAAGACCAAGGATAAAAATATAAATGTTATCAAAGTATCAAGCAACAGTTCATTAATCTGTTTCTTAGAGCAGTGCTTTTTAGTAAGGGTCCAAATTGAGAGTGGCCATTGAGAAATGACCTTGGGACCTGTGCTATTCTGGTTTACCCACTTACCTGCAGACAGAAAGCTTTA
This sequence comes from Cervus canadensis, assembly GCF_019320065.1. Taxonomy (NCBI): domain Eukaryota; kingdom Metazoa; phylum Chordata; class Mammalia; order Artiodactyla; family Cervidae; genus Cervus; species Cervus canadensis. The sequence goes on from NC_057398.1 coordinate 11,612,691, forward strand.
GGCAGGCAAGAAGCCAAATGAGATACCTCTTTGCTTACTGCATGGATGAGGAAGCCAGGGGTTTTAAAAATTTGTTTTATAGACTTTTGAAGCAGGCAGCCCATAGTGAGTGAGAAATAAAGGCGTCTGTCTTGCTTTTGAGCAGCTCGCTGGTTTTATGGCCCAGTCTCATTAGTCTGTGACTCCAGCACTCCGAGAAGAGACTTGAAATTTCATTCCTATTGATCCTTCCTGTTTAGTAGAACAAGAGTTCCTTCTCTTCTTTTTCTCTCCCTTCTACCCACTTGGAGCTTCCCAGGCGGCTGAGTGGCAAAGAATCTGCCTGTCAGTGCAGGAGACGTGGGTTCGATTCCTGAGTCTGGAAGATCCCCTGGAGAAGGAAATTGCAACCCACTCCAGTATTCTTGCCTGGGAAATCCCATGGACAGAGGAGCCTGGCGGGCTACAGTCCTTGGGGTCACAAAGAGTTGGACATGACTGAGCAACTAAACAACAACAATTGCTCCTTCCTGGACAGTGGAACATGAGTTCTGTCTCTTCTATGTACATGTGAAGGCAGGGGATAGACACTCACCCATCTCTGGCCTTTCAGGAACTAGACTTTACTGAGCCCCACTTATTTATCAGTCACCAAATTGAGCTCTTCCTGAATATATTTCCTCATGAATCCGCAATAGCTTTTGAGTAGACATCAATGGCACATGCTTTGATCTCCAAAGATTCTTACTTCTGAACTCCTCTGATAAGAGTTAAGGATCCAGATCAGCCACTGATTGGATCAGTGGGTTGGAAGTTTCTTTGAAAGAAAAACAGTTGTTAGACTGTGTCTTCCATGTGTAGTTCCATTTTGCTTTTGTGGTTCCTTTTGCTGTGTTGCTTTGCTGTGTTACTTTATCTGCAGGATTCTTCTCTTTTGAATCCTGCTTCTCATGTAGCAGTTAAGAAATGGTTCTCTCTCCCTAATGTTTTCTTAAAAAGCCTAAACATTTTAGGTTTACAGAAATGTTGCAAAAATTGTGCCTAGTTCACATACACTTTTCATCAAACTTTTCTTGATGTCAGTAACTTATATAACCACGGTATAGTGATCAAAATCAATGACCAAAATCAAGAATAAACACCGATACACCTCTGATCAACACAGTTGTTCAGATTTCACCAGTTTCCCTCTCATCAAAATATCCTTTTCTTGTCCAAGAACCCTATCAAGAACTTCACCTGCACTTACTGCATCCATCTCCTTAGTTTCCTACAACCTGTGACATATTATTTCTGTATCTTTCACCAACTTGACAATTTGGGTGAGTATTTGGGTTGAGATGTTTTGCAGAATCTCTCTCTCATTTGGGGTTTGTCTGATGTCCTCTCATCATTAGAGTAAAGTTGTGCTTGTTCAACAAAAATACCACCAGTGATGTTGCATCCTTCTCAGGGCATCCCAGCAATAATTCTCATCACTTTGTTAAGGTAGTTTCTGCTGGGTTTCCACCGTAAAGTTATTATTTATGCATTGGAAATTGGTAATTATAATGGGGGAGGAATTTTGAGAGTGGAGTAATATCTTTTTCATCAAACTCTTGCCCACCAATGTTAGCATCCATTGGTGGAACTTGTCTGTAACAGATATTACTGTCGTGTTGGGATCATGGTAATTTTCTAATTCCTTCTTTATTTTTACATTTATTAGTGGGAATTTTTCTGATAAGAGATATCACGTATCCCCAGTTTATTTATTTGTTCAAGTATTTATAATCTGTAGGGACTCCTGGATATTTATTTTACTAATATGGCTTATAAATCCAACACTTTCTCTTCTCCTCTCTTACTTTCTTCCTCTGTCCCTTCCTCCCTCCCTTTCTTCCTCTCTCCTCTTCTATTTTTTTTTTTTTCACTGTTCAAACTTCGGCTGTTTGGAGTTCCTTGCCATTGGCTCTTGTGTCCCTCTTGACATATCTCATTCTTTTCATACACTTCCTTATTTTTCTAGCATCATGAGATCTCCCAGGCTTACCTTATATTTTCTCTGCTCCAGTCTTGGTATCAGCTAGTCCTCTAAGGAGCCTACTTTCATTTTTGGAGAGTGGTATTTAGAAGATGAAGATCTGCGTACTGGGTGTACTCCTTGTTACTGTGGTATCATTGATTCCAGGCCCTCTCAGTGGGCAGCGTATATACTAACCCAACTGTACACATTATTTATTTACATTTATGTCTATATTCATAAATCTGCATATACATTTAAAACTGAGTTCATATTGGTATCTCTGACTCCAGTCCAACACCACAAGGTCTTTGTAGCCTTCCTTCTTTCCTCATTTTTATGTATGTGTTTATATTCAGGTTGCACTGAGTCTTCATTGCTGTGCCTGGGCTTTCTCTGGTTGTGGTGAGCGGGCTTCTTGCTGCATTGCACAGGCTCTGGGCGCGTGGGCTTCAGGAGTTGCGGCTTGTGGGTCCTGGAGCCGGGGCTCAGTAGCTGCGGTCCATGGGCTTAGTTGCTCCGTGACATGTGGAATGTTCTGGACCAGGGATTAAACCCATGTCCCCTCCACTGGCAGACGGATTCTTATTCATTGCACCACCAAGGAAGTCTGCTGCTTTCTTATTTTTAACTTCTTTTCCCCTCACAATGAGGAAGCTGGATCTCAATATGTGCAATACCTTTTTATATTTGTTCAGTCCTAGAATATACACAAAGGATTATAGAATTGCTAGCCCAGACTGCTATGAGAAATAGATTTGCTAAATAATGTATGATATTTTTGTGTACAGTGTGAGATATTTATCTAATTTTAACTTTTCTAATCAACTTGTCAACATCCATAGGTTGTCCCAGCACCATTTATTAAAATGTCCATTTTTGTCTCGGTGCTTTAAGATGCCACTTTTAGCATATACTCAGTGCTCATCGATACTTGTATCTGTTTCTGGACTTTTTATCCTTTTCTATCGATCTAGTTGTCCACAAAGGTGTGCCAATACCACGCTTTTAATTACAGAAGTTTTATAGTGTGTTTTAATGTGTGATATGGCTAGTTCCCCCTTTTTCTCTTTCAGTGTTTTCCTAGCTATTCTTGCATATTTGTTTTTCTGTGTAAATTTTAGTTATCAACTTAACTCCGTTAAATAATTTCTTGGTAATTTTATTAGGATTGCGTAGAGTCAATAAATTAATACAAGGGAAACTGTCATGTTTAAGGCCAGGTCACCCAGCCAAAAACAGAGAATGCCTTACCACTCATTAAAATCTCCTTTTGTCTCTTTCAGGAGCGCTGATATGTCTGATAATTTGCACCAGCCTCTTGGTTCTTCACCTTCCTCAGCCTCTCTGCACACGTGTTCAGGCCGTGCCCTTATAGATCCTTCCCTATGTCTGGCTGCCTCATGGCACTTAACATACATTTTCAAAAGGAAGAAAAGAAAAAGAAGAGAAAAAAGAAGAAAAGGTAACTTGTGATGGGCTCATTAGTGTTGTCTCACCCTCTCAAAAACAATTTGTATTGTTGTCCTAACCTTAGAATGAAACCATATTTGGAGATTAGATCCTTATAGATGTGATTAAGTTAAAATGAGGTCATTAGGGTGACCTTAATCCAATCTGATAAAAAGGGGAAATTTGGGCACAGGTTTGTACTGAGGGAGGATCATCTGAGGACACAGGGAGAAGACAGTCATCTGGAAGCCAAGGAGAGAGACCTCAGAAGAAAGCAACTCTGTTGACAACTTAAACTTAGCCTTTAGAACTGTGAGAAAATCGATTTCTGGGGTTTAAGCCACTCAGCTTGTGGTAATTTGTTATTGCAGTCTTAGCAAGATAATATATTTGTCTAGAGAAAGTTTTACTTACCTCAAGAGATCAGCCCTATTGATTAATTAATAGTCAGTGTTTCTTTGCAAATTCTACTCTTGAGATAGATTTTTTAGACCAGTATGGACGTGCTCTGAGCCTCAATATTGTTGTCATTGAATCAGTCAATATACAAGTGACATGATCAATATTTTCAAGCCGTGTCCTCAGGGATGCTAGAAATACGACTTTATTTTTTTCTATCACTCACCCTTATTTCTGTCTTAAGCCTCATTTCTGCCTGGTGGCAGAAAATTTACCCAGTTAATTCTAGTTTTAAGTATTTCAGATTAGGTCCATTTGGGGACTTTTTCTTCCCAAATGACTTCTCAGAGATGGTTCAGAAAAATGCAGTAAATCAGTCATGTTTTGTCGTGGCCAAGCTTGATAATGCCTCCTCTTATAATCTTCCCTGTTTCTCTCCCTATCTTTCATGCCTGCTTTTTGTATTCCCTGAAATGTGTAGCAGGTACACCTTCTCTAGGCTGTCCTTTTTCTACAGACTAAAATAACACTTTTGCTTGTCTCTCTGGGTCCCACTTGGAAATAAGCTCAGTTCGCCTTTGCTCTCTGAATGCCAGGATTATCTGAGGAGCATTTATTCATCTTTTCTTTCCCTTACACTAAGACCCGATCCCGAATTGGGCATGTAGGGTTAAAAGCCTCTTCTTTAAAGATGGAGACCCACCGCCTCCACTACCAGACACATGGAACTTCCTCATTCTTTCCAATGTCACATTCCACTCTGTGTATATTCTGTAATTTATCTAATTGGTATCCCATCAATGGATATCTTTTGCTATTGCAAACAGTAAGGCAGTGAATATCCTTGTCCATTTGATAGACATTTGCAAATTGATCCAAATACTATGTGTGCAGTATCTCATTGTCTCTACACTGTCCTCAGCATTGTATGAATTTCCTACAATTCACCAGTTTCACCAACATTGAGGGCTATCAATCTTTTTGATATTTGACAATTTTGTAGATAAAATACTGCATATAATTTTAGTTTAGACGCTTATTTCTCTTTTTCTGAGATAAGATACTTTTTAATCATATATTTAAGAGCTTTTTATTGTTTTTGTAGCTTATCTGTTCCTGTCCTTTTTTCCATTATTTTGTTGGTTTGTTGGTGTTATTGATTTTTCTGAGGGGATTATAAAGGAAATTATCCCTTTGTCTTTCACTTGTTTTAGCTGTGTTTTTTCTTTATTTTTCATTTGTAGTTTGACTTTTCTAATAATGAGTTTTTAATTTTGTTATTAACTTTATCAGTTGTTTTCTTTGGCATCTTAGAACATCTGTGAATATTTAGTAGTAGGAGTAGTAGCAAAGAAGTTGCTTTTTTCCTGTTCCTCCCTGCTAGAACGAAAGCGGGAAGAGTACCAGTACTGTTTTCAAACTTTACCTTAAATACTTCCTCTGTAGGTCTACATCAGAGTGAATTTGAAGTGTTGTTACTCAGTTCTTACAAAATAATCTGGTTGATCCCAACTTACAGAGCTACTGGTGCCTTGTATAGTCCTTCAAAACTGTGGACAAGTTTTTCTGAAAAAAGAAAGAAACAGAACAAAACTAATGGTGCAGAACAATCACTTGACTTGATGCCATGCGTGAGAAAAGCAACTATTCCACTGTTCCATGCGTGAGAAAAGCAACTATTCCACTGTTCCATGCGTGAGAAAAGCAACTATTCCATGTTGATAACTGCTATAATGTACTTCATTGCTCAAGTTAATGGATAGCAGTGATACAGAGTATAAAGATATGGTGCTTTTTGCTTTCATTTTCTTGACAGATTTCAATGAAATAACAAAGAATATTCTTTAGAACATGTTTTAACATTTATAACACTTTTTCAAAACTTCTAGTATGATAATGCTACTAGATTAGGGCAGGTAAGAATTGCCTCCTTACAGAAGGTATTTCTTTTCTAAATGCTGCAGAACTGGAGTTTGTCGTTTCTTCTCTTATTACTAGCATAATTTAAATAATTGGGAGAGGTTCTTCAGTTAATTTGGTGCATGCCCTCAGTGTGCCTCAGGTAACCTCTTCTTGTTGACAGCTTGGTTTATTGTTAGGAAGAAAGGGTGACCTTAAGAAACAGCTGAGTCTGTGTGCTCATTGTTGTCAGTAAGGTGGGCTTGACATCAGATAACTAAGGCAAGAATTATAGTCTTGGTTAAAATTTTCTCCAAATACAAGTGTACTGCACCCCAAAGTTATCTTTCAGTGTAATATAGCAAAATAAAGAAAAAGGCCTTCTGGCAGTGCAACTCATTCATTGGGAGATTGTAACAAAGCTTCTTTTAAAGCCACACATTAAGTTGTATTTGCTATTTGTTCAGTTCAGTTCAGTCGCTCAGTCGTGACCGACTCTTTGCGACCCCATGAATCACAGCACACCAGGCCTCCCTGTCCATTACCAACTCCTGGAGTTTACTCAAACTCATGCCCATCGAGTCGGTGATGCCATCCACCCATCCAGTCAGTGATGCCATCTCATCTCATCTCATCCTTCTCCTCCTGCCCCCAGTCCCTCTCAGCATCAGGGTCTTTTCCAACGAGTCAACTCTTCACATGAGGTGGCCAGAGTATTGGAGTTTCAGCTTCAGCATCAGTCCTTCCAATGAACACCCAGGACTGATCTTCAGGATGGACTGGTTGGATCTCCTTGCAGTCCAAGGGACTCCCAAGAGTCTTCTCCAACACCATAGTTCAAAAGCATCAATTCTTCTGTGCTCAGCTTTCTTCACAGTCCAACTCTCACATCCATACATGACCACTGGAAAAACCATAGCCTTGACCAGACGGACCTTTGTTGGCAAAGTAATATCTCTGCTTTTTGATATGCTATCTAGGTTGGTCATAACTTTCCTTCCAAGGAGTAAGGGTCTTTTAATTTCATGGCTGCAATCACCATCTGCAGTGATTTTGGAGCCCCCAAAAATAAAGTCTGACACTAGAGACCCTCAAACTCTTCTGATGATCACATGAATTTCTTACCAACAGTGCAGGAGCTGCCTGACTTAGGGATAAAGAAAGAGTTAATAAGAACTTTCAGTTTTTATTTTTTCCTTTAAAAACATTTGGCTCCCACATATGATTTTACTTTCTGTTGCTTAATACCATTTGAAAATTACTGTTAAATGACATAAATATATGAAGTTATTACCAAGTATCCAAGTGCTGAAGCAGATTTAATACTTCCTTCCTTTTTTTTAAAAAGAAAAATCTTGGTCGTTTTGTCTTTTACAGCAGAAGAAAACACACAGGAACTTAAAAAGTTTGTTATAAAATTTTTCAGAATTTGAAATTGAGGTATAATTTACATATAATAAAGTGCACAGATTTTGAATTTAGTTTTATTAGTTTTAATAACTGTGTACATCCACCATCCATAAAAACAGTGTAGAATATTTCCATTTCCTCCAGGAAGTTCCCTTGTGTCCCTTTTTAGTCCGTACATGCCTCTTTTTACAACAGGCAACCTGTGACTGGACGTTTGGATTGTTTCCAGAGCTTTGCTGTCATGGGTAAGTTTTGTGAACATTGTTGTACGCATCTTTCTGTGGATGGATGTTTTCAGTTCTCTTGGGTAAATGCCTAGAAATGTAAGTGCCAGCCATGAAGTAGAGGTATATTTGTAAGAAACTGCCTAACAATTCTAAAAAATATTGTACCATTTCACATTCTCATGGCAGTGGATGCGAGTTCCAGGTGCTCTACATCATTGCCGACATTTGGTAATATCAGTTTTTTATTAAAAAAAAAAAGATTTACTTATTTATTTGTGGCTATGTTGGGTCTTCATTGCAGGGCACAGGCCTTCTCTAGTTGTGGTGAGTGAGGACTACTCTGCATTGCAGCGGCTTCTCTTGTTGCAGAGCCTGAGCTCTAGGCGCGTGGGCTTCAATAGTTGTAGCATGCAGACTCAGTAGTTGTGGTCCACAGGCTTTGTTGGTCTGTGGCATGTGACATCATCCTGGACCAGGGATCGAACTTGTCTCTTTTGCATTGGTGGGTGGATTCTTAACCACAGGACCATCAGGGAAGTCCCAGTGTGTGATTTTTGATGTTAACTATTCTAGTGGGTATGAAATGGTATCTCATTTTGGTTTTATTTTGAATTTCCCTTGAATAAAAAGGAACTTCTTTTTATATCCTCTTGATCACTTATTTGTATCGCTTTTTTTGGGTGAAGTGTTTGTTGAAATATTTTGTCCATTTAAAAAATTAGGTTGTTAGTTTCTTTTTCTTAAGTGTTGATTTGTAAGAGTTCTTTGTATATACCAGGTACAGATTTTTAAAAACATATTTAGCAGATATTTTTTCCCTAGTGTGTAGTTTGCCTACTAATTTTGTAACTGGTGGTTTTCAAGGAGCAAAATTTTAAAATTGTGATGGGTCTGTTTATCAATTTTTCTTCAATAGCTAGTGCTCTTGTGACCTAAGAAATCTTCATCTACTCTAGAGTGTTATGGCTCTAGTTTTCAGGTTTATATCTATAATCCACCCCAAATTAATTATTTATGTGTAGAGTGGAATAGCAGTTGAAGTTTATTTATGTATTTGTTTATTTTTAAAGTATTGTAGAGTAGACTTTATTTCCCTCATAGAAATTCCTTGACTTTTTTTTTTTTTGAAAACCAAGCAATATATGGGTGTGGATCTGTTTCTATAATCTCTTTTTTGTTCTATTAATATATTTTTCTTTGTAGCACTAGCACACTGTGTTGATTACTGTTACTACATTGTGAGTTTTGAAACCAGGCAGTATACATCTTCAACTTTGTTCTTTTTTTAAAGAACTACTTCCGATTCTTTGCATTTCTGTAAACATTTTAGAATCAGCTTTTCTGCTGGAATTTTGGGATTGTACTAAAACATCAATTTGGGTAAAATGTGTATTGACAGTGTTGAGTCTTTCAAACTATGAACATAGTATCTTTCCATTTATTAGGTCTTCTTAATTTCTTTCAGAAATTTTTATAGATTTTAATCTATACAGCTTGTGAATTTTTTGCTAAAATTATTCCTATGTACTTGATGTACTGTGTTGCTATAGTAAATGGTATTGTTTTAAGATTGCACCTTATTATTATTTGTTGTTTGTATGTAGAAGTACAATTGATTTATATGTTTTGCCCTAATATTCTTCAAACTTGCTAGATTCATTTGTCAGTTCTAATATAATTTTTTTTTTGCAGCTTCTATAGGAATTTCTGGGTACCCAGTCATAGCTGCAAATAATGATAGTTTTATTACCTTTCAAAACCATATGGCTTGTTTTGATTTTTTTGCTGTATTTGCCTATTCCTATTAATTCTAGTACAATAATAGTAAAATATTTCTAATGTACCGGAATAGAAAAATGAGTAGAAATGGTGAGAATTAGTTTCTTTCCTTGTTCCCAGTATTAGGGAGAAAAATTTCAGTGCTTCACTTTTATATTATTGTATTAGATGTTAACTTTTTATTATTATTACTAATATAGTATTATTACTGATATTCCCTTTATTAGATTTCCTTTTCCTCATTTAGAATATTTCTATTCTTTCTATTCCTATTTCCTTCTATTCCCTTTATTAGATTTTCTTCTCTTCCTTATTTGCTGAGTATTCTTTTTAAAATCATGAATAAGTGCTGAATTTTGTTTGCTGAATTTTTGCTTTTTTGTTATTTTTAGTGATAATTTTATAATTTTTCTTCTAATTCTGTTCATGTGTCAATTAACATCAGTTAATTTTTATATCAACCTGCATTCTGTGTTTATGTTTGTTGTATATTGTTGAATTCGATTTGTTACTATTTTGTGTCTATTGTATATATATTCATAAAGTCTATTGGCTTGTAATTTTCTTATTTTTGTTAGGTTTTTGTATTAGGGTTATGCTGGCATCAAAAGGAGTTGAGAACTATTTCCTTCTTGATTTTTCTGTAAGATTTGTATAAATCATAGGATTGTTTCTTAATCAACATTACAGAATGACAACACTTGAGGCATGAGTTGATGGTTCAGCACTTTCCAAAATTTTACTTTTGAGTCATCTGGTATTTTAAAGGAGATATCTAATAGACTTTTAATTATGAATTTCTCTACTTTTCCTAGACCTTTCCATTTCTCAGTTAAATAATCAGAAGTCAGTTTGAGTGGTTCTAATTCCTTGAAGATACATTTTGATTTTTATGTATACCACCCATTATGTCTAAGGATGATACTAAAGTGAGCATTTATAGTTTGTGTTATTTGCAATATCATGATAGCAAGCATTTCTTACTCTCATCCAATGTCCCTGACATTAAAACCTGCACAATAAACATTTCATAGATTTCCCCAGAAAAAAAAAGTACATTTTTTCAAGCAAATATGTAAGTCTTTCAAGAGTTTGAACTTTTTAAAACTTAGTTACTATGAAGCTAAAAGTTAAATTTAGCATTCAGTTATGATATCTAACTTACACCAGTTGCCTTAGATAGCTTTGGTAGCTCAGTTGGTAAAGAATCTGCCTGCAATGCAGGAGACCCTGGTTCGATCCCTGGTTGGGAAGATCCACTGGAGAAGGGATAGACTACCCACTCCAGTATTCTTGGGCTTCCCTTGTGGCTCAGCTGATAAAGAATCCACCTGCCATGCGGGAGACCTGGGTTTGATCCCTGGGTTGGGAAGATCCCCTGGAGAAGGGAAAGGCTACCCATTCCAGTATTCTGACTGGAGAATTCCATGGACTGTATAGTCCATGGGGTTGCAAAGAGTCGGACAGGACTGAACAACTTTCACTTCTGAATGGCTAAAGAGATTGGGAAGAAAAGAATTAATAAAAACATTTTCACTGTTGCCCACGGAAGGCTCCATTTAACTGAACACACAGCACCAGATTCTTAAACTAAAGACAAGTGGTATGATTTACCTGCTCCACACCACTGGTTCCAAAGTGGAACATTCTTAGCCCAGGATTCTTTTTTAGTGTTTAGTAATGTATGGGTGGGAAGGAACTCCTCTTGGATCATGACTTGACTCAGTTTTTGGTTAAAAGCAGAAACCATAGATGACATATCAGATCTCAAAGCAGCATCTGAGTAAGAATATGGAAAATCTGCACCATAGTAGTCCTAATCCACTAAGTGTAGCCCTCACTGAATTCACTTTGTCCTCTGAACCTCTTTCTTGCTTCCAGTTGGGTCATCATGGATCCACCTGGGTTTGTCACCGGTCCACCATCTTCAGTGCTCTTAAGTCATTTCTTAAATATTGATACATTTGGGTCATTGGAGACAATGTTCTTTTTTTTTTTTTTTGGAGACAATGTTCTTAATTAATACTGGGAATCAAAACAATTTTGTGGTTAGATCTCATTGATTGGTATAAACCTTTTCCTCACTGATTCAAAATAGTACATTAATTTTTTTCAAAAGAGATAAAAAAAGATACAAAATTTCACATGGAGGCTATATTTGATATCTTTTCTTATTCTCACAAAGTGTGATGATCATAAAAATACTCAAAGAAATCTACTCCTAGGTGCTTGGCTTACCTAACTACTCTAATTGCCATTTTTCCTTTTTTAATTGTTATTTTCTTATTTTATGTCTCCTAAAATTGTGAACTGCCTAACATTCTTTTTTTTTTTTAAATAGGAGGGTTATAAAAATACTTAACAATCTAAAACATTGAACAGGTTGTGGTAAGTCATTTTTATAGTTCTTCCCCCAAGAAGATTGTAGAGCCATCACAAGTTGAAGGCAGGGTCATCCACTCTGCATGGTCAAATTAAATACTATTTCTGCAGGAAAGCAAGAAGTATTACATAGGAGAGTGATGAAGACATAGATATGTGATGCTGCCTCTGTTCCAGTAACCTCTACATTTGCATCTCCTGCTCAGACTTTTCCCTAACTCCATCTTGTATTCCCAGAATGTTCTCACATATATCTAAATGGCATCTTATGGTTAACATGTCCTAAAGTGATTCTTGATCTTCCTCACCATGCTTCATCCTCCCATGCCCATCTCCTTTCAATAAATGGCAAGTCCATACTTCCAGTTCCTCTGACAAAGCACCTCAAAGCCATCTTTGACTCTTCTCTTTTACTCACATCCCACATTTGATCCACAGTAAACTTTATCATTACATCTACAAAATACACTCTGAAAATGAACCTGTAGCAATGATCACTTTCACTATCACTGCCATGGTCTAAGTCATTTCCCACCTGGATTATTGCAATACTTTTCTAACCTACTTCCATCTTATTCTTTTCAGAATAATTTCAGTAATGCAAAGATTTTGTTAAAATCTAGGTCAGATCTTGTAACTCTTCTGTGCCACTTCCCTGTTCCAGACTCTGCAAAAGCTTCCTTTTCCCTCTGACACAGAGTGAAAGCTAGACAGAGACTTTCCAGTAGTCCATAGCATGTCCGTGATCTGGCTGTGGATCACCTCTCTGAGCTCATTTCTTCCTCCTCCTCTCGTGCCTGTCATTCCGCTCCAGCCTCAGTGTCTTCCCGGGGTGTCCTGTCTGGACCACTTTCTCCAGGTATCATCATGTGTTACTTTCTCATCACTTTTAGACTTTAATCGCTGTTACTTTCTCATTGAGGATTTTCCTGGCCACTGTAATATTGCACTCTCTCCTGGGTATTCTCTGTTCCATTCCACTGCTTTTTTCCCCTCCTTATCTGTTATTATCACTCACAAATTGTGCTCCTTTCCTTGGGCTGCTGTAGCAAAGAACCACAACCGGCTCTCTCAAAACAACAGGTATTTATTCTCCCGCATTTATGGAGGACAGGCGTCCAGAATGAAGGTGTAGCAGGGTTGGTTCCCTTTGGAGGTTCTGACGGAGAATCTGTTTGTGCCTCTCTCCTGAATTTTGGTGGTTACTGGTCATCCTTGGCATTCTTTGGCGTGAAGCTGCATCACCCCAGTCTGAGCTTTTATCATCACATGGTGTTCTTCTCATGTTTCTTTTCCCCCTTCTTAGAAGGACATGAGTCATGTAGGATTTAGGGCCCACCTTAAATCAGTATGGGCTTCCCTGGTGGCTCAGATCGTAAAGAATCCACCTGCAATGCAGCAGACCTGGGTTTCATCCCTGGGTTGGGAAGATCCCCTGGAGGAGGGCATGGCAACCCACTCCAGTATTCTTGCCTGGAGAATTCCATGGACAGAGGAACCTGGCGGCCTACGGTCTATAGGGTCACAGAGAGTCAGACACGACTGATGGGACTTAGCGTGTACATCTGGTCATCAAAGCCACGCTTTCTCCTTTTGATCCAGTATGATCTCGTCTTACCTTGATTACATCTGTAAAGACTGTTTCTAAATAGGGTCATAGTCATAGATTCCAGATGGATATGAATTTTAAGGGAAAGTGACACTATTAAATTCAGTACACTAATACATTTATCTTCTTTACTGTCTGTTTCCCTCACTGAAAGATACATTTGGGAGAACTTTGCTTATCACTACATCCCTGTTCATAGAATAGTCTGAGACATGTGTTAGGGCTTAGTGATGTTTATTAAATAAATAATACTCTTGGTTGGTCAGACTAGGTTTTAATTAGATGGCAGATGCCCAGATATATTGCAGCTGATGATGATTAGTGTGTTAAAGAGAGTCCATTTTTCTAAGTGAAGCCTATAGGCTAGTAATTCAATCATAATACTTTATTCCTTGATTTTTCCTCCCAGATCTATTCACAGACCTTGGACTAGCCTCCAGTCACCTCTGAAGCCGTAACTTACAAAATAATATCGGTTGTAAAAGACTCTGAGGTCTTGAATAAATGTACCATATCCACACAAGGACCATTCCTTAAAGACAGTGCTAATGTCACTCGATGATAGAGGGCACTAAATAAACTTTTGATGTGTTTCTGACTTTTCTAAATTCCCTGGATAATAGGAATCAAATAAGACAGTCCAAGAAAAATATTTCCAAACAAAGCAAATAAAAGCCCCCAACATACTTTTGACGTCAAAGCAAAGCTCTTCTCACATTTAATCCTAGTGTGTAAACTCTTGGGTACAGATGAATCAACAGCAGCTAAGTTAACAAATAAAATATGAAGCCTCATATCCCAATATGAGCCTTCCCATCCCATTCAAAGAAGGAAACTTCAAGGCATGCATTTTTCTCTCAACTAATGGAAATTGCATTTGATTAGCAAAAGTTGCTGCCACTGATTTTTAAAAATGAAATGATTGTTTTTTACTTAAAAAGTGATCTCAATTTTACTGCTTGCTATTAGTAGACTTAGAAAAAAGAGTATTTTGGTACTGGTGTCGTATGAGTTGTATGAGTGGTGTATATGAGTTGATTATTTGCTAAAGTTGTGGGTCATTCACTTGAGTGAGATTTCTTGCCAGGCGTTCACATGACTTTTTAGTTTTTATCATAACCATATTTGAAGTGAGACGGTGTCCTGCCAGTAGGGTGCCCTGCAGAAACTAAATGTTTTTCGTTTGGAGAGAGACTGTTATGGACTGATCTGTATCCATCTTCTACCCTTCTCCCAATTCATATGTTGAAACTCTAACCCTCTGTACCTTAGAATGTGACCTTATTTGGAAATAATGTCTTTGTGATGTAGTTAGTGAAGATGAGTCAGTTAGGGTGAGGCCTAAATCCAATATGACAAATGTCCCTATAAAGGGGAGCGGGGAGGGTTGGACACAGACATGCACACAGAGAGAACTCTATGTGAAGATGAAGGTAGAGGTTGGGCTGATGCTTCTGTAAGCCAATAAATGCCAGAGATTGCTGGCAAATCAGTGGAGAGTCATGGAATAGATGCTTCCTCACATTCCTTTGAAGGAAACAGCCCTGCTGATTGATTTAGGACTTCTGGCCTCCAGGACTTTAAGACAATAAATCTGTGTTGGTTAAGCCACCCAGTCCATGGTACTTTGATATGGCAGCCCTAGAAAACAGATACACCGTGGAAGGCACTTCGGTGGAGCTCTTTCAGTATGGCCTTAGCCTGGCTCCCCTCATGGTGTCCACTTGGCTTGGCAGACAGGAAGTCACATGCCGTCTTTTCCTCCCAAACTCCCAATCCCTCCCTCTGTTTCCATGTTCTGTAGTATCAGGAGATTCCAGGTAACTCCTCTCCTCAGAATTTTCCAGTTTAGCAAATATGCAGCCAGGGGAGTGATGTCACGTTCCCCTTTTGCAAAAACCCCAGAGTCACTTGGAGTTCTCTTCACTCAACTGAGAAGTGAAGACTGAGGAACCTACAGTAAAGGAAATGTTCTCTAATGACAAACTCCTGCCATTCATTGGCATTCATGCATCCACCTCCTTACATTCATGCATCCTCCTCTTTACCTTCATTTTGTTGGCAAATATTGTTAAGTGTCAGGCCTGAGGAATTAACAAAACAAGGTTCCTGCTCCCTTGTATTCTAGAGATGAAGACAGAAACTATTAACAAATAAATAAAATATATAATATGTCAGATGATATTAGGTGCTGAGAACAATAAAGCAGTATGAGAAGGGTTGATTTTATAGAAGAGGAAAACCTCTCTGATATAGGAACATTTGTGTGTAAACTTGTGGGAATCGAGAGGAGAACAGGGAGGCTGTTTGAAGGAAGAACCATCCAGACAGAAGGAGTAATAAATGCAAAGACCCAGAAGTGAGAGCGCAGGTGGTTTGTTCGCAGAAAAGGAAGCACAACAGTATGGCAGCAGCATAGTGATGAAGGAGAAAATTGGTAGTAGATGAATTCCGAAAGGTGGGGTGCTTGCAGACCCGGAAAGGGCTTATGAACCATTGAAAGGACTTTTGATTTTACTCTGAGAGAGATTGGAAGTGTTGAATTATTTCAAGCACAGGAGTGACATGATCTAATGAATTTTAATGAGGATCTCTCTGGCTGCAGGTGAAGAATAGTCTGCAGAGAGAGGAGAAGAGAGGTCAATGTGATGAGTCTGTGAGCTGCCGACTAGGATCCATTCTGTCTCTTTTTTTGTATTTAGAAATTCCTAATTAACAGAACTGATAATGAAGTCAGATTAAAAAATTCCCCAGACTACATTAACCAATCTTCCATGCACATAGGGGAGGTCTTGTGGCTAGTTCTAGCCAATGAAATGTCATCAGAAGTTGTTGGGAGGGGCTTCTAGAATGCCACTTAGAAAGGGTGCTGCCTCTGCCAGGGTGCTTTTTGCGTGTCATTTTTCCCTTCTTCCTGCATCAAGTATGAATATGATGGTTGGAACCAAAGGAAGCAGCATTAGGGAAATACAATTTAAAAACATCATGGTATAAAATAGTTCATACAACTCAACAACAAGAAAACAAACAACCCAATTGAAAAATGGACTGAAGACCTAAATAGACATTTCTCCAAAGAAGGCATGCAGATGGCCAAGAGGCACATGAAAAGATGCTAAATGTCACTAATTATTAGAGAACTGCACATGCAAACTACAATGAGGTACAATCATGCTTGTCGAAGTGACTTATCGTCAAAAAATCTACAAATAACAAATGCTGGAGAGAATATAGAGAAAAGGGAACCCTCCTACACTGTTGGTGGGGATATAAATTAGTACAGCCATTATGGAGAGCAGTATGGAGGTTCCTTAAAAAACTAAAAATAGAATTACCAAATGATGCAGCAGTCCCACTCCTGGGCATATATCTAGAAGAAAACTAATTCAGAATGATACATGCACCCCAATGTTCACAGAAGCATTATTCACAGTAGCCAAGGCATGAAAACAACCTAAATGTCCGTTGGCAGGTGAATGGATAAAGAAGATATGGTACTTAGGTACAATGGAATACTACTCACAATAAAAAGGAATGAAATAATGACATTTGCAAAGATGTGTATGGATTTTAGACATGTATTATCATACTAAGTGAACTGAGTCAGAAAGACAAATACCACATGATATCACTTACATGTGGAATCTAAAATATGACACAAGTGAACCTATATAAAAAACAGAAACAGACTCACAGATGTAGAGAACAGACTGCGGTTGCCAAGGGAGGGATGTGGGGGGAAGGATGGATTAGGAATTTGGTGTTAGCAGATGCAAACTATTATATATAGGATGGGTAAGCACAAGGTTCTACTATAGCATAGGGAACTATATTCAGTATCCTGTGATAAACCATAGTGGAAAAGAATGTAAGGAAGAATGTATACATATGTATAACTGAATCACTTTGCCATACAGCAGAAACTAACACAACATTGCAAATCTACTGTATATTAATTAAAAATATAGGGGTGTAACTACTCATGCCTATCAGAATGGCTAAAATTTAAGCAAGACGATAGTACTAAGAGAATACTGCATGGACAAATCCTGTGCACAGATAAAACCCTGTGCACAACAGGAGCCAGGAGAAAGGAGTGGTGTCCCCACAAGAGACTGTGCCAGACGTGCCCGTGAGTGTCCAGGAGTCTCCAGGGAGGTGTGGCTTGACTGGCCTGCTGCGGGGTCAGGGGCACTGAAGGCAAGTCCTTTTGAAGGGGTTCCCCCTGACTGTCCTCCTTAGCCCTCCATAGTCTGGCCTTAGGCCAAACAACAGGGAGGGAACACAGCCCCACCCATCAACAGAAAACTGAGTTAAAGGTTTACTGAGCATCTTAAAGAGATGGGAATACCAGACCACCTGACCTGCCTCTTGAGAAATCTGTATGCAGGTCAGGAAGCAACAGTTAGAACTGGACATGGAACAACAGACTGATTCCAAATAGGAAAAGGAGTGTGTTAAGGCTGTATATTGTCACCCAACTTATTTAACTTGTCTGCAGAGTACATCATGAGAAATGCTGGGCTGGAGGAAACACAAGCTGGAATCAAGATTGCAGGGAGAAATAACAATAACCTCGGATATGCAGATGACACCACCCTTATGGCAGAAAGTGAAGAAGAACCAAAGAGCCTCTTGATGAAAGTGAAAGAGGAGAGTGAAAAAGTTGGCTTAAAGCTCAACATTCAGAACACTATGATCATGGCATCTGGTCCCATCACTTCATGGGAAATAGATGTGGAAACAGTGGCTGACTTTATTTTTCTGGGCTCCAAAATCAGTGCAGATGGTGATTGCATCCGTGAAATTAAAAGACACTTACTCCTTGGAAGGAAAGTTATGACCAACCTTTTATATCATATTAAAAAGCAGAGACATTACTTTGCCAACAAAGGTCCATCTAGTCAAGGCTATGGTTTCTCCATTGGTAATGTATAAATGGGAGAGTTGGACTATAAAGAAAATGGAGTGCAGAAAAATTGATGCTTTTGAACTGTGGTGTTGGAGAAGACTCTTGAGAGTCCCTTGGACTGCAAGGAGATCCAGCCAGTCCGTCCTAAAGGAGATCAGTCTTGGCTGCTCATTGGAAGGACTGATGTTGAAACTGAAACTCCAATACTTTGGCCACCTGATGCAAAGAGCTGACTCATTGGAAAAGACCCTGATGCTGGGAAAGATTGAGGGTAGGAGGAGAAGGGGACGACAGAGGATGAGATGGTTGGTGGCATCACCGAGTCAATGGACATGGGTTTGCGTGGACTCTGGGAGTTGGTGATGGACAGGGAGGCCTGGCGTGCTGCAGTTCATGGGGTCGCAAAGAGTCAGACACAACTGAGCGACTGAACTGAACTGAACTGAGCATGGCCCCACCGATTAGAATAAGACCCAGTTTCCCCCACAGTTAGTCTTTCCCATCAGGAAGCTTTTATAAGCCTCTTATCCTTATCCATGGGAGAGCAGATAGAATGAAAACCACAGTCACAGAAAACTAACCAAATCGATCGCATGGACCACAGCCTTGTCAAACTCATGGCTCAATATGAGCCATGACGTGAAGGGCCACCCAAGACAGATGGGTCATGGTGGAGAGTTCTGACAAAATGTCCACTGGAGAAGGGAATGTCAAACCACTTCAGTATTCTTGCCTTGAGAACCCCATGAACAGTGTGAAAAGGCAAAAAGATAGGACACTGAAAAAGGAACTCTCCAGGTGAGTAGGTGCCCAATATGCTATTGGAAAAGAATGTAGAAATAACTCCAGAAAGAATGAAGAGACAGAGCCAAAGCAAGAACAATGCCCACTTGTGGATGTGACTGGGCAGTAAAGTCTGATGCTGTAAAGAGCAATATTGCACAGGAACCTGGAATGTTAGCTCCATGAATCAAGGTAAATTGGAAGTGGTCAAACAGGAGATGGCAAGAGTGAACATTGACATTTAGGAATCAGTGAACTAAAATGGACTGGAATGGGTGAACTTAATTCAGATGACCATTATATCTACTACTGTGGGCAAGAATCCCTTAGAAGAAATGGAGTAGCCCTCATAGTCAACAAATGAGTCTGAAATGCAGTACTTGGGTGCAGTCTCAAAAATGACACAATGATCTCTATCCATTTCCAAGGCAAACCATTCAGTATCACAGTAATCCAAGTCTATGCTCCAACCACTAATGCCGAAGAAGCTGAAGTTGAACAGTTCTATGATGACCTAGAAGATCTTCTAGAACTAATACCAAAAAAACGATGTCCTTTTCATATTAGGGGACTGGAATGTAAAAGTAGGAAGTCAAGAGATACCTGAAGTATCAGGTAAGTTTGGCCTTGGAGTACAAAATGAAGCAGGGCAAAGGCTAACACAGTTTTGCCAAGAGAACACACTGGTCATAGCAAACACCCTCTTCATGTGTAGATGACTCTACACATGGACATCACCAGATGGTCAATACCGAAATCAAATTGATTATATTCCTTGCAGCCGAAGATGGAGAAGCTCTATACAGCCATCAAAAATAAGACCAGGGTCTGACTGTGGCTCAGATCATGAACACGTTATTTCAAAATTCAGACTTAAACAAAGTAGGGAAAACCCAAGACCATTCAGGTATGACCTAAATCAAGTCCCTTACAGGTCCGACCTAATTCGAATACAGTGAAAGTGACAAATAGATTCAAGGGATTAGATCTGATAGAGTGTCTGAAGAACTATGAACGGAGGTTCATGACACTATACAGGAGGCAGTGATCAAGACCATCCCTAAGAATAAGAAATGCCAAAAGGCAAAATGGTTGTCTGAGGAGGCCTTACAAACTGAGAAAAGAAGAGAAGCTAAAGGCAAAGGAGAAAAGGAAAGATATTCCCATTTGAATGCAGAGTTCCAAAGAATAGCAAGGAGAAATAAGATAGCCTTCCCTAGTGATCAGTGCAAAAAAAACAGAGGAAAACAATAGAATGGGAAAGACTAGTGATCTCTTCAAGAAAATTAGAGATACCAAGGGAACATTTCATGCAAAGATGGGCACAATAAAAGACAGAAATGGTATGGACCTAACAGAAGCAGAAGATATTAAGAAGAGGTGGCACAAATACACAGAACTATACATAAAAGATCTTAATGACCCAGATAATCACGATGGTGTGATCACTCACCTAGAGCCAGACATCCTGGAATGTGAAGTCAAGTGGGCTTTAGGAAGCATCAATACAAACTAAGCTAGTGGGTTGATGGAATCCCAGTTGAGCTATTTCAAATCCTGAAAGATGATGCTGTTAAAGTGCTGCACACAATATGCCAATAAATTTCAAAAACTCAGCAGTGGCCACAGGACTGGAAACGGTCAGTTTTCATTCCAATCCCAAAGAAAGGCAATGCCAAAGAATGTTCAAAACTACTGCACAATTGCACTCGTCTCACATGCTAGCAAAGTAATGCTCAAAATTCTCCAAGCCAGGCTTGGAGAACCAAGAACTTCCAGATGTTCAAGCTGGATTTAGAAAAAGAGTAACCAGAGATCAAATTGCCAGCATTCGTTGGATCATCAAAAAAGCAACAGAGTTCCAGAAAAACATCTACTTCTGCTTCAGTGACTACACGAAAGCCTTCGACTGTGTGAATCACAACAAACTTGGAAAATTCTTAAAGAGGTGGGAATACCAGACCACCTGACCTGCCTCTTGAGAAATCTGCATGCAGGTCAAGAAACAGCAGTCAGAACCAGACATGGAACAATGGACCTGTTCCAAATTGGGGAAGGAGTACATCAAGGCTGTATGTTGTCACCCTGCTTATTTAACTGATATTCAGAGTACATCATGCGAAATGTCAGGCTGGATGAAGATAAGCTAGAATTAAGATTGCCAGGAGAAATATCAATAACCTCAGATATGTAGATGATACCACCCTTATGGCAGAGAGCAAAGAGGACTTAAAGAGCCTCTTGATGAAAGTGAAAGAGGAGAGTGAAAAAGCTGACTTAAAACTCAACATTCGAAAAACCAAGATCCAGTCCCATCACTTCATGGCAAATTGATGGGGAAACAATGGAAACAGTGAGAGACTTTATTTTCTTGGGCTCCCAAATCACTGCAGATGGTGACTGCAGCCATGAAATTAAAAGGTCCTTGCTCCTTGGAAGAAAAGTTATGACCAACCTAGATAGCATATTGAAAAGCAGAGACGTTAGTTTGTCAACAAAGGTCCATCTAGTCAAAAGCTATGGTTTTTCAAGTAGTCATGTATGGATGTGAGAGTTGGACCATAAAGAAAGCTAAGCGCCAAAGAATTGATGCTTTTGACCTGTGGTGTTGGAGATGACTCTTGGGAGTCCCCTGGACTGCAAGGAGATCCAACCAGTCAATCCTAAAGGAAATCAGTATTGAATATTCATTGGAAGGACTCATGCAGTGTTCTGGCCACCTGATGCGAAGAACTGACTCATTGGAAAAGACCCTGATGCTGGGAAAGATTGAAAGCAGGAGAAGGGGTTGACAGAGGATGAGATGGTTAGATGGCATCACTGACTCGATGGGTATGAGTTTGAGCAAGCTCCGGAAGTTGGTGATAGACAGGGAAGCCTGGCATGCTGCAGTCCATAGGTTCACAAAGAGACAGACAGGACTGAGCCAATGAACTGAACTGAACTGAAGAGAGGACTAAGAGAATGTGGTGCAGTTGGAACTCTCATACATTGAAAATGGAAATGTAAAATGTACAACTCAAGTTTTCGTAGAAATTTTAATCTACCCTTACTGTGTGATCTATCTATCTCATCTGTGTGTTTACCCAGTAGAAGTTTAAACTTAAGTTTGTGTAAAAATGTGTATATAAATGCTTACAGAAACTTTGTATATAATCTCTAAGCGCTGAAAACAACTGAAATGGCCTTTAGTAGATGCATAGGTAAAGAAACTGTGGTATGTCCATGTAATGCAATTCTACTCAACAACAGAAAAGAATGAACTATTGATACATGTGACAGCGTGCATGAATTTTTAATGAATTTTGCAAAGTGAAAAAGCCAGATCCAAAAGATTTGATACTCTTTGATTTCATCTATATGTCATTACAAAAAAGGGAAAACTGTAGAGATAGAAAAGAGAAGAGAGGGGATATAGTCTGCAGAATGGGTTGATTATAGAGGGCAGTGTGAGAAAATTTGGGGGAGTCAATGGAACTGTTCTACATCATTATTCTGGTGGGCATACATCTCTGTGCGTTTGTCAGAGCCCACAGAACTGTACATCACAGGGTGAAAATTTTATAGTATAAAAATTAAGAAATAATTTTTTTTAATGGGGGAAAAAGATTGGGAAAATTGTCAGTCTAAATCTGGATTTTCTATTAGAAAGTGGGAAAATAAAATTATCTTGATTCCTGAAACTCAGTTTTGTGGTTCAATAAAAGATAACTTAATTCCCCTTCATGGATACATAGTCTGGTTCTCATTTTTTAAACAAGTACCTGTGTTAGAAAGGCAGCACAGGGAACAGAAGAGTCAGAACAGTTGAGTTTGGTGTATTTTTTTCCATCTTAATATCTACTCCTGGAAACATATGGAGAGGGTCAGAACCAACTGAAAGATAAGTCATGCTTTTAGCTTCTTTTCTTTCTGGTACATAAATGTTAATATGCCAGATGGATTGCTCTGTAACAGTTGTTGTAGGGATTAAAAAAAACCAATTTCCCCTCTCCCAGAAATCTCTCTCAGTTGAGATATGTAATTTTCAAAGTCTTTATATATAAATGATTTAGTTATTTTTGTTATTAGGGATGAAAATGTTTTGGAAGGAATATTTAGCTCTGGGTAGCAACCGAATGAGACAGCTGAAATGCAGAATCCCAGTAAATAAAGCTGCAGTCTGCTCAGCCCACCAGATGGAGAGCCCTGCAAGGCTCTTATCCTGTCACCAATTAACCCTCATCAATTTTCTTTCCAGGGACAGGCTAAGAAAGTTCTGCACTTGAATACCCACATAGAAAATCCTCAAGTAATTCCCTGCCTTGTCCCCAAGCTACTCCAGATCACTCTCCGGGAGAAGCGAGACCAGCTCTGGTTTAACTAGCAGGGAACGCCAAACGGGTGAATGACATTCATTCGACTTTGCCTGCACATGGTGCAAATGTTCTAAGATTAAAAAAAAAAAAACAACCCGAAGATCTGTTTGGAGAGGCAGATGAAGTGGAGCTCAGTCACTGTGTTTTTACTGAAGGAGATTTCTGAGTCAGAGACCGAGACAGACACTGTGTTTTATCTCCTTAGATGAGCCCGCACCACGTGTCATGATACCCTCGCGTACGAATGGCTCCATGCTATTCGAAGTTGGCCTACAGAGGCAGTGCTGACCTGGTTGTCATTCTTAGTGCATCTTGAACTAGAGAGTAAGGAAGAACAGGGGCCGTAAATATCTAGAAGGGCCCCAAAGCCTCTCTTGAACATTCTCAAGTCCAGCAGCATCTGGACTTTTTACTGGGCTACAACACGGTTCAATATTCTATTTTTAAAGCAGTTCCTTGGCCTGCTGGGCGGTCGTGGTGTCCTGGCCCCCAACAGTCATCTTTTCCAGCTGTGTAAGGGCAGTGCTTTCCAGGAGGGTGGGGTTGAGGGAAAAGAAGGGATGATGGGCCAAGCAGCGAAAAGCCTCCCCACCCGTGTTTATGGCTGGGTACAGAATCCTTCCTTTGTGACCTGAAATACACCTGACACATAGGCCAGGACATGAAAATAAGACTTAAGTAGAGCTGAATCCAATGATATTGGCTAAATTGTGATTCCACATGGGAATAGTTTCCACAAGCCATTAGTAGAGTTAAAAGGGGAAGTTGGTACTGAAAAGTGTGTGCCTTGCACAGAGGAGAGATTGTCCTTGGTCCCCAATCTCCATCCACTTGCCCCAACCTTCCCTGAAGCTGCTGCACTTTTTTCCATCTGCATTTTATCCTGACCCCACTTCCCATTTGTACCTTTTTCCCCATCAAATCCCAGTTTTATTAGGATATAATTGACATACAACATTGTTTTAGTTTAAGATGAGCAATATAATAATTTGATATATGTAGATATTGTGAAATGATTACCCTTGAGTTTAGTTAATGTCCATCATCTCACATAGTAACAATTTTTTTCTTGTATTATGAACTTTTAAGATCTATTCTCTTCAGTTTAGTTGCTCAGTTGTGTTCAACTCTTTGCAACCCCATGAATTGCAGCACGCCAGACCTCCCTGTCTATCACCAACTTCTGGAGTTTACCCAAACTCATGTCCATTGAGTCGGTGATGCCATCGAACCATCTCATCCTCTGTCGTCCCCTTCTCCTCCTGCTCTCAATCTTTCCCAGCATCAAGGTCTTTTCAAAGGAGTCACCCCTTCGCATCAGGTAGCCAAAGTATTGGAGTCTCAGCTTCAACATCAGCCCTTCCAAGGAACACTAGGACTGATCTCCTTTAGGATGGACTAGTTGGACCTCCTTGTAGTCCAAGGTACTCTCAAGAGTCTTCTCCAACACCACAGTTCAAAAGCATCATTTTTCAGCTCTCAGCTTTCTTTACAGTCCAACTCTCACATCCATACATGACTACTGGAAAAACTACAGCCTTGACTAGACGGACCTTTGTTGACAAAGTAATGTCAACATTACTTTTAATTTCTATTTTATTTTTAATTTCTACTCTCTTAGCAACTTTAAAATATGAAAATATTTGTTAACTGTGGTCACCATTGCTCTACATTGGTCCTGTAGAACTTATTCATCTTATAACTGGAATTTTGTACCTTTTAACCACCTCCACTCCTTTCCCTCATCTCCCACCCTGACACTGGCAACCACCAATGTGTTCTCTGTTTACATGTCTGTTTTTTTAGTATTAATTTAGAAGTGAGATAACATAGTATTTCTCTTTCTCTGACTTACTTTAATTAGCACAATGCTGTCAAGGTCTGTCTGTGTTGTTGCGAATGGCAGGCTTTCATTCCTTTTTATGGCTGAAAAACATTCCATGATACCATTTTCTATGTCCACTCATCTGTAATGGACACGTAGATTGTTTCCATGTGTTGACTATTATAAATAATGCTGCAATGAACATATTTGTACAGATACCTCTTGGAGATAGAGATTTTGTTTCCTGCAGATATGTACCCAGAAGTGGGATTGCTGAATGACATGGTAGTTTTATTTTTAATTTTTTGAGGACTCTCCATACTGTTTTCTATAGTGGCTGTGTCAATTTACATCCTTGCCAACAGTGCACAAGGAACCCCTTTTCTCCACATATCTCTTCTGTTTCTGGTGACGGCCATTCCAACAGGTCTAAGCTGCTGTCTCATCATGGACTTGCATTTCCACAGTGATTAGTGTTGTTGACTATTGAGCACTTTTTCACTTTTCCATTTCTCATCAGGACTCCTGCAGCAACCTCTTGACAATAATCCCTTGCTTCTATTCCAGTTTGTTTCCACATTATGTCCAGAGTGATCGTATAACTAATACACCAGGTTTTATCAATCTGCTTGAGACATCCAGTGATTTCCTTTCCCCTTAGAGTAAACCCCAGCATTTTTTAAATCATGGCTTATGAGGCCTTGAACTCACAGGGCTTCTACACACCTCTCTACCTTCAGTCTAAAACACTTGCCTACTTGCTCATGACATTCCTGGACAACCCTCCTCTTCCTCAACATTCAAAGCCCTTCCTACTCCCAGCCTTTATCCATGCTGTTCCATTCGCCTAGAACACTCTCCAGCTCTCTGCATGACTAGTTTCATTCTCAGAAACTCAAGCCTTTCCTGACCACTCCTGATAAGATGGCTACTGCCCGGGACTCTGTGATCATTACCCCATTTATTTTCTTTAGAACATTTTCCCAAACAAATACTTATATGCTTATTTAGTGTCTTCCCTACAAGAATGTATACACTGTGAGAGTAGACGGCTTGTCTTGTCCATAACTCTTTCCCAAGTGCCTAACACAGTGTAGAACATTGAAAGGAGCTTTTAAAATACTGGTTGAATGACTCAGTGACTATTAAGAGAAGGAACAAATGGGTGAGTGAGTGACTAGAAGGAACATCTGGTTTCCCGATCTTTTGTTGGCTCATCTCAGAAAGTTTTTGATGATGACTTAGCTATCTGTGGCACTAGTGGTAAGGAACCTGGCTGCCAATGCAGGAGACATAATGAGATACAGGTTCAATCCCTGGGTTGGTAAGATCCCCTGGAGGAGGGCATGGCAACCCATTCCAGTATTCTTGCCTGGAGAATCCCATGGACAGAGGAGCCTGGCCAGCTCCTGGATTTTTCTATATCTGGATTTCTTTTTCTGAACCTTCTGGGCCCAATTACTTGCAGATAGGGTGAACGTGTGATGACTGGCTCTTCAAACACCCACTCTCCCCACCTTGCAGCTGAAGTAGCAGACCCAGACTTCATCCTAAGCTCTTTCTTTCCTTTCCTCCACACCCAGTCTAATCAGCCACTGTGATGTCTTATGCCTGCTTCCTAATATGGAGCTTGACTCTTCTGCTTCTGACTACCTCCACTGTTACTCTGGTCTGTATATCACCAGTTTCCCTGCCTGGACTACTTTAGCAGCATCCCAAAGTCTTGAATCCTTGAGTTAAGGTTTAATCAAATGCATCTTTGACACCAAAGCCACTGATGTGAAAAAATGTAGGTCAGATCGCCTTTCTCCTCTGCTTACATTCCTTAATGACTTCTGACACTTAGGTAAGTCTTTACTCAATTCACAAAACCTTAGGAAGTTGCCCTTATCTTTCACTCCTTTTGTATTGCTTCCCTTTCTCCCCCAACTGGCATATTCTAAATTCTGGCTGTGATCTTTCAGTCCTTCAGGCCCCATGGACTCTTTTTTTCCTTAAAACCATAGGATGCTCCTGGGTTTGGGGTACTTCATCTGGCCATCTCCTGTTCATGCTTCAGGCTGACCAAAGGGGTACTCCTCCCAGGAATTCTCTTCTGTCCTCTCTGCCTAGATGAAGCACTCTTGCTAGATCCTACTGAGGCAGATACTACTTTTTCTGTCACAGCTCTTGTCCCTCCTGGATGCAAGAGTTCCTCAGGGAAGAGACACTTTCTAGTTGGTTCACCATTTCTGGCACCTGGCACAGTGCCTGGTACATAATAAGTGCTTAATAAAAAAGGCGCTAGTGGTAAATAACTCTCCCGCCAATGCAGAAGACATAAGAGATGTGGGTTCAATCCCTGGGTTGGGAAGTTTCCCAAGAGGAGGAAATAGTTTCCTTCAGAGTTCTTGCCTGGTGAATCCCATGTATAGAGGAGCCTGGCGGGCTACAGTCCATGGAGTCACAGAGTCTGTCACAACTGAACTGAATTAGCCTGCAAATATGTGTTGATACCAAGAACATCTCTGGATTCTTCTCTAATACATTCAGTGGTGGTTGTTGGGAGACCCTATTTCTCTGTGGTGTTCCACTCTGATTCTCACTGTTTTCTTTTTTTTTTTTTTCCCATTTATTTTTATTAGTTGGAGGCTAATTAGTTTACAATATTGTAGTTTTTGCCATACATTGACATGAATTAGCCATGGATTTACATGTATTCCCCATCCCGATCCTCTGGCTCTGCTGGGTTTTTGTTGCTTTGCGTGGACTTTCTAGTTGCAACAAATGGGGGCTATGATCTAGCTGTGGCGTGTGGGCTTCTCATTGTGGTGGCTTCTCTTGCTGCAAAACTTAGGCTCTGGGTGCAGGCGCTTCAGTAGTTGCAGCATGTGGGCACAATAGTTGCAGTTCCCGGGCCTTAGACCACAAGCTCAATAGTTATGGTGCATGGGCTTAGTTGTTCCAGGGCCTGTGGGATCTTCCCGGAGCAGGGATCGAACCCATGTCTCCTGGATTGGCAGGCGGATTCTTTACCACGGATCCACGAGGGGAGCCCACTGATGCTTACTCTTGACTTCACTCTGTTTGTACCCTGCCTATTGCCTTGGCACCTGGGTAACCCTTCCACCCCCAATGTACCCAGACTCTGGTTCCTCAAAAGCCAAGTTCAGTTTAGAGGTGGCTCTTCTCAGCAGACTCTGTCCCACTCACCCTTGCTCAGTTCTTCCATTAGATTTGGCAGCAATCAGAGAAGAAATAAGCATTGTTAATGCCCATTGTTGAACAGAAGGAAACTGGAGCCCAAAAATGAAGTACTTGCCTCAGGTAGCCATTCTTTAATAAAGAGGTCTTAGGTCACAGGTCGTCCATGTGTTAAAAACTTTTCCAAATTCTGTAACTCCATAACAAGCTAAATAGAAGGAAATTAAATTCTCTGGGATGACATTCAGGGACTTGGTAGATTGCCACTCTATCTTGCCCACACTTGAAAAAATGCATGACAAATGATACTCAATGAGCTCCGTCTCCCCTCCCACTCACTTTCTCTGGAAAGCCCTGATTTTAGGTGTGAGATCCGCCTGCCTTTGGAGCGGTTAGTAAAACTCCTGGAGCTCGTCTGTCAGCCTAGGTCTCAGCAGTTCGATCCCATTATGAGAATCTCCCTCCCCTTCACTCCCACTCAGACGTTTTTTCCATATCTTGCAGTTTGACACTTACCCATGAAACATCAAGAAAAGTCACTTAAAATTGGATTTTTCTTCAGTCAGAATGTTGAAAATAACAAGATTCAGAAGGAGATTGTAGTAATAAACTTGACCCCTTTCTTACCTTCTCTGGCCGTTCTTTGGCAGTCTCTTCTCAGCATTGCCATGGAAACCGCTGACTCCTTTCTTGTCAGGGTGATTATACCTTTTCAGATTTTGACAACTGGAAGATATAAGTGAAAGAAATCCAGACTCTTTCATTCCTGCTCCCCCTTCCACTGATGCTGCTCATGCAAATTGGAGAAAATGGGCTTTGTTATGTTTTATTTTGTATTCTGCTGACAAATACAGTGCATCTGTGAAGTGCATGTGTGAGAAGACTGGTTGCCCAGACGTTTGGGGAAGCATCGGATTTTCTTGCTTTTATTATATTACTTTAACTACCTGCTTGACAGATACAGTAATCATTACAGATTGGAAATAGCTTTGTCAGACAGCAATTTCCTGAGATGGGCAACCTCAGAAGTGTGCATAATGTATTGAGTTGACATCTTGCAGGGAGATCCAGGAAAAAAAAAAAAAAAAAAAAACTTGTGAAAGGGAAAAGCTTATTTTAGCAACAGACTTGGAAATTTCACAGACGTTATAGAGTTCTTTCAAAGCTCTGCATGATTTTTCCTCATCAGCTGCTAATTAAGGACATTAATTTATGTATTTGTTTGATACTGGAGACATAAGGCTTAGTTCAGCATGAGTTGCAATTTATCATAGTTTTAGTGTCTTTTAGGTAATCTAAAATTATACTTTCCAATAAGTGATTTATGAGGAGTTTATAAGTATTCTTATTAAATCAGCATTTTTTTTAATGTATCATTCTCTGCTGTTATGTACCTCTGGAGACTATTAAAGTTTATTACTCAGTGTTCATTTTAATAAGAACCTTCTGACATTCCCAAGGGCCGGAGAAAAACTCTCCATGAGTTTCTGCCCAATACTGAATGTGGCTTTGGTGGTAAGGCAGTCCTCTTCATCAATACTTTGAAGGGAGAAATAAGCCGATGGTTCAGATTTCAGCTTTGAGACCATGGCTTAGGCCGGAGCTTCCTAGTCCTTTTTACTTCATGACTCACTTGTAAACTTCCAGATTTGCGGCAGCAAAACTAGCCCACAGTGAATGGGTGCACATCTGGAAAACAGGAGTGTTGATAGTTGCCGGTGAGGCGTGGCCTCGCTGCCACACGCCCCATGCACCTGAAGTTGGCTGGGTCCCGAGTTCTGACTCTGGAGGGAGAAAGGAGAGACAAGGACTTGCGGGGACATGGAAGAGGGTCCTAGATTGTTGGACCCGCGTTGTCTTGGAAGCATTTTAATTGAAAGAAATTGTCTGAGATTCAGACAAAAAGCCAAACTCACTTCCCAGACAGACATGGGGAGAAAGATAGAACCTCTGCCTTGCAGACACCCTGCCCTATTACACACCTGAAACCATCATATGTCCCAGTTGAGAGGTTAAGAGTTTAACACTTGAGAATAGGACTACAGGCTTTCCTTCTCTTCTGTCTGATATTTTAATTCTTTTTCATAAGCGATGCAATAGTACACTCAAACTGCTTTTCTTATTATGCTGAATTTGGCATGATGTCTAACTGGCTGTCACTGTTGCTTGCCAAGCAGTAGTTCAGTGTTGTTTGTATAGTAGTGTTTGCTTCTGTAATTATTTAAATAAATATTTTATTGCATATAATCCTTAATATTTAAACATGTGTGGAAAACAGGGGAAATGAATTGTTGACATTAGTGATGAAACTATCAAGATGAAGATTGTTCTCCCCCCCTACCCCTGTAGTGTTCAATTTTTAGCTTCAATCGACACTTATCAGACCTGAGTTGCCAGTGATGTTCAATTGTAAAGGAAGGGGAAAAACATAAAGGACAAGTTGAGAATATGTTCTTGAAGATGGTCCAAATGGCATGGTGTAATTAGGGATTTTCCTTTGTCTTTTAGCTTTTTTGGAATAGATCCCCCTTATAATATGTAAGGCCATTGTTCAACTTTTCTATATTTGGTGTTCGTTTGTCTTCTTAGGAATTCATCATGTGTAAAAATTGATAATTATCTCTCTAACCCATCACCTTTATGCCTTTCTGCAAATGAGTGCTATTAGTTTAAGAAAATGTCTTTGTCTACTAATATGCTAGCATAACTATTTATCATTATATGAGTTAAAATCCAGGTGTCAATATTGCCAGTTTTCAAAGCTATAAACTCATTTTTAACACTTTGTTTACCACAAATACTATTTTTATATTTTATTTTATATCTACCTTTGAATAGATAAGGGAAATCTTCCCAGGGAGACTACTTGTTAGAATTATTTAAATGCAACTATAATTGCCCTGGGATTTTAAAGCAAAAAGGAAATAAAACAATAAACCCAATAGATATTACTGCTAACATTATTTTAAAACAATTGTTTTTCTAAAAATCTTTACTTTTGTGACCTTGAAAGGCATAGAGAGGAAATGGAAATAGTGGGTAGGGGTCGATTACTCCTATAGGACTAGGTCCTCAGAAATGAATTGAAATTAAATTGTTATTAGCTCTTACCCAAAGTATCTATATTGAGAAGGACAATGGAATAACACTATATTGACCAACACTAGAAAGTGAATAAAAACACATTCATGTTATAGTGGTAAATCTCTAGCACACATGCTAAATCTGGCCTTCTGTTTAAATTCTTCCAGTCCCTGAGGTATATACTGAAACGTATTAGTCCTGTATGCACCTGTGATGAAATACAGATTAGGTGAAATACTAATGTAATTCAGTATAATTTCAACATAGTAAGAATGTTACTCCAAAATGATAGACTCCTTTCCTTTTTTTTTTTTTAAACTGAGATAGAAAGATGTTATACTGCTTTCTTTGAAGATGGTAAATGGGGCTGTCAGCCAAGGAATGCTGGTGACCTCTAGAAGCTGGAAAAAAGAAAAATAAGGAAACAATTTTTTTTCCTAGAACCCCCAGAAGGTGCATAGTCCTGCCTATATGTTGATTTCAGCCCAGTGACACCCATTTTGAGCTTCTGATTCCCAAAGAGTAAGATAATAGATTTGTGTTGTTTTAAGCCCCTAAGATTGTGGTAATTATTTCAGCAGCCATAGGAAATGGATACACTGATGACTGTTAATATTTTGATATAGCACATGGAAAGAAAAGATGACTCCTGCCCCTCAGTGCTATGAAATGGAACTGTATTTGATCTAAGCCAGGGAATGGTAAACCTATTGGCCTTTGTTGGTCATGGTTTAGAAATGGACCTGTGTCCCAGTTCCATTCAGTGAGGCATAAAGGGAAGACTGATGGTAAAGAGACTTTCTGGGAAGAATTTTGCTCCTTTTTATGAAGAGCTTTTGAGATGAGAAATCTTGCCCTTTCCTGCCTGCTCTGACCAAAGTTAAGGGAGGTTTTAATGGTTGAAGCTGCACTGAAAGACTTGATAATCATGGTGGCGTAATCTGTGGTAGTAAGAGACTGAAAAGTGTGGTCAGAAGGCCTGACCAATAGCAAGTAATGACTGCTTGAGGTGAAGAGAAGCTTGATTTATTTCCGTTACTTAATTGTGAAGAAAAAGCATTGAACTTGTAGTTCAGGCAAATTTACTTTTCTGCAGGGAGTTTGTGGTTGATTCAGGAACATTAGATCATGAACTTAAGATGTTCTGTCAGAAAACAAGCATCGAACAACACACCGGCATCATTGTTCCAGTGTAGGGCTGGAAACTCACACAAAGCATTTCAAAAAAATCTGTTTCTTCCTCTGAGCATTTTATGAAAGGACAAACAAGTCAAGTCCCTTACACTGAACTTGACCAAGACAGACTTGCTACAGAGAAACATTCCTTTATAAGATGGGTCTCTCTGGAAGCTTCTATAAAGGAATTTCTCTCTCTGGAGAGCCTCCTTCTGTTTTTCCTGTGGTAGTAAAGAGAAGCCCAGTTGCATTTCCAGTTATCTAGGTCAGAAATCTGAGCCTCTGCATGTTTTCCTCCTCTTTTTCCCCTCATCTAACACCTACCTGTTGCCTTTATGGTTCCCCGTGTCTGTGTCCTTCTCTCTTTCTTTCTTGGTTCAAACTTTCTCCATCACGAGTCTAGGTTACTACCGTGATCTCCCAACATATCTCCCTATCCCCCTCTAATCCAGGCTCCAAACTTCAGGCAAATGATGTTTTCAAAATGCAGAGCTGATCATCACCAACTCCGGCCTCCCAGTTATTTGACACCTCCTCATTCCCTGCAGGGTACAGTCCAAACTTCTGAGCCTTCACCACTAAGTAATAAGAGCCAGCACGTGGCTCTTCATTGAGATCTCTGGCTAGGACTCTTCCTTCTAGCATCTTTAAGTCTAGTCAGTCAGAAGGAGACCTTCAGGTCTCTGATGGAGCCTGGCTATTTCATACCTCCCTCCCTGCCTTTCATCATGTTGCCTCCTGTCCTGGACTTGAAACCCTACGCCACTCTGCAGACTCCAGTCAGATATCACCCCTTCTGTGATGCTGCTCTGGCCCTCTTGTCGGTACTCGGGGGGAATGGCCACGTCCTCCCTGGTGCTACACCCTCCTTCAGTACCATTTTTGGCTATCTCTGTGTGCCTTTCTTACCGTGTTATATTTTTGATAGTCTTAGAAATTGTTCTCCGCATGTTAGGTAGTGAGCTCCTGTAGAATAGGAATACCATTCTTAAGTTGTCTGTCTTTTGTTCAGGCTCAGTACAGTACCTGTTACATACAGGATACTCAATTTCAGAGATAAATAAATAAATACATATTGGTGGGATTTTAGAAAATTAACTTCAGAATTGATGTTTTTAGAGCAAAAGGAAAATTCTATGTATTATTTTGAATTTATATATTACTTATATTACATATTTTATATATAATTTATATGCTATTTAGTCCAACTCTTTCATTCTATACTTCTAGAATGCACTGATCAAGTTGTCCTTTAAACACTTGACATGTGGCTGTTTTGTACTTGAATGTTCTGTAAGTGTAAAATACATACCAGATTTCAAAGGCCTAGTCCTCTCTCATTAATAATTTTATATGATTATGTTTTTATAATGATACTATTTTAAACATATAAGACTAAATAAAATAGATAATTAAATTTAATTTGCCTACTTGCTTTTGCTTTTTTAAATATATGACTACTGGAAAGTTTTAAATTACTTGTGTGATTTGCATTTGTGGCTCACCTTATATTTCTCTTGGACCGTGTGATTCTAGAACAGGAGTTGACAAACTCAGGCACATGGGTCAAATCTCACCAGCCACCTGTTTTTTGATGTCTATTAACCAAAAAAAAAAAATTTCTTTTTTTACATTTTTTTCCAGTTTCATTCTGATCATTTTCATGGTTGCATTTTAAATGTTTTTGTATATACCTACATAATAGCCTCGATTTTGCTTCTGGGCCCAGAGTATAACATATTTATAATCTGGCCCTTTAAGAAAAAGTTTGTTGATCCTGTTGTAAAAGATAAGGCCTCGTGATGATGATAATAGCATGAAACAGTAGCTAGTGCCTTAATAGTAATAGCTCACCCATCACATATTCTGTGTGTCTCGATCTGTTTGAGTGCTTTGCTTGTGGTAACTCATTTCATCTTCAGACCTTATTGAGGTAGCTACTATTGTGCTCACCATAGTTTGGAATAGGTAATCAAGACATGAGAAAGGTAACTAACTTGCTGAAGGATGCACAACTGGTAAATGTAGGGACAGAGTTTTAACTCATGCATCTATTTTGAGGTTGAGAGGTCAAAGACGAGAGCCTTGAAGATGAGAATCACGGTGGCCAGCCTTCGGAAGTTGAAAACGACCAACTGAGAGCCATCATCGAAGCTGATCTGCTTACAACCACATGAGAAGTTGTCAAAGAACTCAGTGTTGACCATTCTGTGGCCATTTGGCATTTGAAGCAAATTGGAAAAGTGAAAAAGCTCGGTAAGTGGGTGCCTTGTGAGCTGACCACAAATCTAAAAATCTTTTTGAAATGTTATCTTCACTTATTCAACACAACAACAAGGGACTATTTCTCAATCAGATCATGACATGCAATGAAAAGTGGATTTTATATGACAACTGGCGATGACCAGCTCAGTGGTGGGACCAAGAAGAAGCTCTAAAGCACTTCCCAAAGCCAAGCTTGCACCAAGAAAAGGTCATGGTCACTGTTTGGTGGTCTGCTGCCCGTCTGATCAACTACAGCTTTCTGAATCCTGACAAAACCATTACATCTGAGAAGTATGCTCAGTAAATCGGTGAGATACACCCAAAACTGCAATGCCTGCAGCTGGCACTGGTCAACAGAATCAGCCCAATTCTTAACAACACCCAGTCGTACATCACACAACCAATGCTTCAAAAGTTGAACAAACTGGGCTATGAGGTTCTGCCTCATCTGCCTGACCTCTTGTCAACTGACTGCCACTTCTTCAAGCACCTCAGCACCTTTTTGCAGGGAAAATGCTTCCACAGCCAGCAGAAAGCAGAAAACACTTTCCAGGAGTTTGTTGAATCCCAAAGCATGGATTTTTATGCCACAGGAATGAACAAACTTACTTCTTACTGGCAAAAATGTATAGATTGTAATGGTTCCTATTTTGATTAATAAAGATGTGTTTGAGCCTAGTTATAATGATTTAAAATTTCATGGTCTGAAACCACAATTACTTTTGCACTAACCTAATAAAACAGTTATCCATTTGTTTTTGAATAGGTTATTTGTGTAGTTGCGTAAAATCTAAGTACCCAATGATATACCGTTTAAGGAATGCTTATTCTGTCCACCCTGTCTGCCAGTTTCCCAGACCCTTACTCTAGAGGCTGCCATTGCTATTCATTTGCTGCACATACCTTTTTCCCTAGCTTTATTGAGATATGACCACATATAACTAGAGAAGAGCATGGTAACCCATTCTAGTATGCTTGCTTGGGAGATCCCGAGCACAGGACCCTGGTGGGCTACAGTCTATGGGGTCACAAAGAGTCAGACAGGACTTAGTGACTAAACAAACCACATGTAACATTGTATAATTTTAAGGTTTGATTTGATACATTTATATTTGCAAAATGGTTATCACCATAGAGTTGTCTATACACTTCTTTTGATTTATACTTTATTTTTCTTTCTCAGAGGGAGGGAACTTTTCCAGAGTCCTGTCAATTCAGGTGAGGATATTCACTTTGATATTAGCAACGGTCATGCATATAAGGGGGACTTCCCAGGAGGCTCAGGGTAAAGAATCTATCTGCCAATGCAGGAGATGCAGGAGACACAGGTTTGATTCCTGGCTTGGGAAAATCCCCTGGAGGAGGAAATGGCAGTCCACTTCAGTTTTCTTGCCTAGAAGATCCTGTGTACAGAGGAGCCTGGAAGGTTACAGTCTGTGGGGTCACAAAGAGTCGAACACGACTTAGCATGTACACAGCATATGTCGGACACGAACACAACATGGTACACACATGCATGTAAGGTTCTACAGGTCAGTGATTTCTAGCTCTATGTTATTAGTGGAATTTCTTGTGCAAAATGCAAATTATATCTGTGAGTTAAGTGATTCGGATGGGAAACACCACTTCTGAAGATAAAGGAATTTTGTTTTGGATAGTAAGTATTGATCTACCCAATGAACAACTTAATTTTTTGATTTACATCTTTGATTTATAAGTATAATCACCAGTAAAAAGCACAAAACCCATCACTGTCTCATAGAAGATCCATGGAGATTTTTGGGGGTAATATTGCTTATTGTGAACTTTCTATCCTAACACAGATTAACCCCTTCTGTTTAATAAGTGTTTTT
This sequence comes from Cervus canadensis, assembly GCF_019320065.1. Taxonomy (NCBI): domain Eukaryota; kingdom Metazoa; phylum Chordata; class Mammalia; order Artiodactyla; family Cervidae; genus Cervus; species Cervus canadensis. The sequence continues at coordinate 11,649,268 of NC_057398.1, forward strand.
TCACTTGATAATAGTTAATCTCATTTAATAATTCTTTTTGATAAAATAAGAGGATAGTATTGATTCTAAGCCACATAAATATAATATTTTATAAATACAGGATTAAAAAAATGTCTACATCAAACATATTTTTTCTTTTTTGTTAGTGAAAACAGGTGAATCCTCAGCTCCAGAAACTTGCAGCCTCATTCAGGTATAGGCTAAATTGACTCATGGGTGTCAGCCAAATATGTGTTCCAGGAATGAATTTCCATCACAGGCTTTATTTGGAAAAGAAAGATGTATATGTTTTTCAACTTTAATAGAAATCATACAACCTAGTTTGTAAAATTTTCCTATAACTTGGGGGCAGATGTTTGGCTGAGGAGCCTAAATACTTTTTTTTCCCTTAAAACAACTATTTGTTGAGCACTTTCTACTTGCATGCCACTGAGATAAGAGCCTTACATGTTTTAAGATGTATGAGTTATTATTTGCATGTTGCAGATAAGAAAACTGAAGTTTAGTAAGTTTTACTAACTTGCTAGATTCAAACTAGGCCTGTTTGACTTCAACATTCTGTAATGTAATACCACTTGTCTAATGACTTATATGTCTTAAACTGTTATAAATCAAGAATTATTTGAAAAGAGCTGAGGAATTTCCTACTCAAAGGAATCTTATGGGGAGTCTTTTCATCAATCATCTAAACATGTAAATACAGTCCATCTTATTTAGTCTTATATTTATTTTTGTGATTAGGGAGTGATTTAGGATGACAACATTGATTGGCAGGTTTCTAAAAGACCAACACATCTTTTTCTCAGGAAGAATTAGAAACTTCAGTGACTCTGTATGAAAAATAATCAGTGTAAAATTTTATAATCAACTAGAGTGGTAATGAGCTCCTTGCCTCTTTTTAGTTTAGCTTCTTATGTCTTAACTGCTCTTGAAAAGATAGAATCTTTTCTGTCAGTGAGCCGCTATACTGGTTTGTTTTCTTCCGAGAATTAACAACACAATTTAAGGCCCAGTCCACCCATTTTAAACCATATTTAAGTCTTCATCTGTCAGGGTCTTTAGCAGTTGACAAGCATCGATCCATTTATTCATTCATTCTCTAAATATTGTTTGACGGTCTACTTTGGGCCAGATATTGTGAGTAGGTATTGCAAATTGAGTGTTGTACAAAACAGCTATGGTATACTTTCTGATGGACTTTAGAATCTCATGAGGAAGATATTTCTTAAGCGAATAAAACAGTTATAAAATACAAGAGGAAAGGCAGCCTAACTCAGTATGAATTTTGGGAATAGTAACTTTTAAGTAATTAAAAGTTACATAACTTTTAAGTTAAAATAACTTCAAAGTGATTAAAAGCCAAGTAATTAAAAGCCATTAGGCTTCCCTCATGGTAAGGAATCCGTCCGCCTGCAATGCAGGAGACCTGTGTTCTATCCCTGGATCAGAAAGATCCCATGGAGAAGGGAATGACAACCCACTCCAGCATCCTTGCTTGGAGAATAGCATGGGCATAGGAGCCTGGAGGGCTGCAGTCCATGCGGTTGCAAAGAGAAGGACACAACTAAGTGACTAACACTACAGTAATGCCATAACCCTAATGTTCTTAAGTTATTGGAGTGATCGACTTAAGATTTACTGATTTCAAGTTTATAGTTAGTATTCCTGTAAATGGTGCTTAAGATTGCTTGAGAAATTTTATCTTTCAAGTTATTTAGAAATTTGAATACCGTATTTATTTTTTCATTTTTTCAATTTATTCTTTTATTTAGGCATTGATAGAACTTGTATTGAGGGACACTGGTATAGCAGTCTTGACTCTCAGGAAGCCAGAACCCACGGAGGGGTCAGCATATTGTTACCATATGATTAATGCTCAAATATGACTGCTATGTTGTGAGAATATGGAGCTGGAGCAGCAAACTCCATCCAGGAGTTGGGAAATTTTTTTCAGGAGAGGTGATACTACATCAGTGAACAGAGCTTTGCCTTGAAAAAAAGAGGGATGCATTCTAGGAAGAAGGAGCAGCATATGTAAGGGAATGCAAGTTTTATGTATCTGAGGGACAGAAGGAAGTTCAGCTGAGAGGAGCGTAGGAGTGTAGATGAAAAATGAATTTGAGGGGAGACACTAGAACCTGCCCATGGGGTATCTGGGAGCCCTGCAGAAAAGGCTGAGTTTACTCCCAGTTGGTCAGAAACCTCTGATTTTTATTATTTATTTAGCAGTATAGTCTGAATTTTTCAAGTTTATCTTTCTACTGAGAGACACACAGGGAAAATGTGTGTCTTAGAAGCCAGTTTGAGACTGTGGAGACACAAGTGAGAAATAAAAAGAAATAAAAATCTGGGCCTTGTGGGAGGATTGAGAAGGAAAGTAGACTTGAGAGACATTTGAAAAGTAAAACGAATTGATTTTTGTTGTTGAGCAGTATGAGGTACATGCGAGGAAAGAGAAAAATCAAGATGGCCACCATATTTTACGTCGAGAGCCACTGGATTGTGCCTCTGTTAGCTCAGAGAGAAACCAGGAAACAGAGCAAGCAGCGAGGGGGGCTGAGAGTAAATTGCCACGCCTGGGACACTGCCAGGCTGAGCTGTCCCTGAGAGGGAAACATGGATGTGGAGGCAAAGGTACCGAAGTGAATGAAGTCTAGGCCTTCCCTAAAGAAGGGTACGAGCTAGGGGAGGTGGCAGAATGTCGGCAGATCATTTCAGTAAAGCAGGTGTTTTAGTCTGCTTGGGCTTCTGTAACAAAATATTACAGACTTGGGTGGCTTATAAACTACAGAAACTTCTTCCTTACGGTTCTGGAGGCTAGAAGTCTGAAGTCAGAGTGCCAACATTGTTGGGTGATGACCTTCTGGGTCGCAGACTTCTCCTTGGGTCCTCGCACGGTGGAACGGGTGAGGGAGCTCTGTAGAATCTCTTTTATCAGAGTACTAATCCCATTTATGAGAGTGGCACCCTCATGACCTAAGCACCTCGCAAAGCTCCAGCTCCTAATAACATCACATGGGGCATTAGAACTTCAACACGCGAGTCTTGGGAGTCACGCAGACATTCAATCCATAGCAACAAGATTAGCTAAGATACAAATCACCATTAAATCACAGCAGTGGTTATAATATGTAGTATAAAAACAAACCACAGCTCCTCAGTTACTCCTATTTGGTAAAAAAATAGAGTCCATGTAATGAGTTTCTAGGGCCTCTCTGCTGCCTCAGCTGGTAAACTATTTGCCTACAGTGCAGGAGACCCAGGTTCCATCCCTGGGTCAGGAAGATCCCCTGGAGTAGGAAATGGCAACCCCCTCCACTGTTCTTGTCTGGAGAATCCTATGGACAGAGGAGCCTGGTGGGCTACAGTCCATGGGGTCTACACATTGGCACGGTTAGGTCTTTGATTTTCTCTTCTGGGCAAGAATTTTGTCTGGTTCTATGAATTCTAGGACACTCTGATATTTCTAACAAATAAATACTTATAAAAGAGTAATGAAAATAGCATTTGCTTTCTTTTAAAATCTCACTTCCATTTCCATGCTTATCCCACAGCTGCTCTTTTTGGCTGGAGTTTTAATTGTTTCCTTTCTCATATCCTTTTCCTCTGTATATTTTCCTCAGTCTGTTTTTTTTTTTTTTTTTAAAATATGGCACCATCTGAATTTTTGCCATTACAAATGTTATTATCCTCCAGTATCATTTACAGTGCCCCGAACTACCTTATCCTTGGGAAAAGAATGGAAAAAAAGATCTGAGTTTGAGATTCAATATATATTAATCTCACAAATATTTGGCCAGTTTCTACAACTTTTATTCACAATTTTCACTGGGAATTTTTTTTTTTTTTATTAAAGGGGCAACTAGAGAAGGTATTTTTTTTAAGGATTTATACAATTTAAAGCTTCCCTGGTGGCTCAGCTGGTAAAGAATCCGCCTGCAATGTGGGAAGACCTGGGTTCGATCCCTGGGTTGAGACGATCCCCTGGAGAAGGGAACGGATACCCACTCCAGTATTCTGGCCTGGAGAAATGGACTCCATGGGCTCACAAAGAGTCAGACATGACTGAATGACTTTCACTTTTATACAATTTAAAAAGATTCCTCTAAGGATAATTTTGGTGTGGCAGTTAAAGAGTGTAGTATATAAAACCAGTTATCCTCATTAAATATATTTTTCATCATCTTATAATAGTATATGTTACATTAGTCTCTAATGAGTTATTGACATTTTTACAAGTATAATTTTACTATTGTTATTTGGGGGGAGTTTACCTTACCTCTATTACTTAACAGCCAAGAAGTCCATTCTAGAGGAGTGCTGTAGATTCAGAGTTGACATAGTGAACCCCCTGTGGGCAGCTTTTCTCAACTGAACCCTCCTTCAGTTACGGTGAATCCTTGGATGGCTCCTTACTGTGGAGCCCAATAGCAAGGTCGCAGGTGTGGAGTCCTGTCCCAAGGTCACAGGACAAAAGCTCTGAAACTGACCAATCCCTATAGCAGCTGTCGCTAAACCTGCTAGTTCCCTGACCCCATATTCGGCAAAATACCCACCCTATTGCCCACCCTATAGCATCCTAACCAGTCACCTAATGCCACCTTTCCAATAGGAATTTTCTCTGTCTTGACGCTATGAAAAATCGGCTACTAGCCCATGAAAGGGGTCGACTCTCTCTTAATCTGGCCTGCTGTTCTGACAGCGTCTCCCATGCTAGTAAATTTTATTCTCCTCTCATTCTGTCTCATGTCTGGAAATTCTTTTCCAGCCTGTGCGCAGACTACAATACTAAGTATTAATATCAAGGCTAGGAGTTTCATTTGCTTTCCATAGTCCCTGTTCTTTCTCTGATCTTTCTCTTACAGAAACAGAGAGATTATCACATACAAACTTTGATTATTTTTGCTTTGGTCCTTAACTTTCTATTGCCTTAGCAGGGCTTATATAAACTAAAGTAGAAATGCTCCAGTTCCTTCAGCTATAGTTTCTTGTAAAATCTGCTTCCGAGACAGAATATGGAGTGGCAGAATTCATTTAAATCAGAACCAGTTTCCTACAGGATACAACATTCTTCAAAGTTAGGTTATTTTAACCAACACTTAAAAAGAAACTCTAACATGGAGCCACAGTCCTCCCAACTGGTGCCTCCCCAGTCCTCAAAATCAGCTTCCAAGTAGAAAGAACAAATGGAAATTCATCAGTCTACCTTGTTAGTTGAAGAGTGGCTGATAATTGGTAAGAATACTGGTAACAACATTTTTTCCCCCTGAACCCGCAAACAGATCTTCGCTCTTTGACTATCTTAACTATAAAGAGGGAGATAGTAATATCTTGTTGATAGAGTCGTGAATAGCATCAAATATGGCATGTGAAAAACTATTTGGAATTTTAAATATAAGCAGTTATCATTGCTGTTATTGTTTTTGGTAGTGGTGATTATAGTTTTAGATGTTGTAAGAATAGGAGTTGCGTTAATACCTTATCTTCCTCAGCCCAAGGTACAGGCAATGTCAGTGGAGAGAAAAGGAAAAAACGGAGAAAGATGGTAGGAGAGAAAAGAATGCGTCTGGGACAGAGTGGGAGAACTGATCAAGAACAACTTGTAAGGTTGTAGGATGTTACTTCCATAATAAATGGAGCAATCTTAATTTAATCAAAGTGGACAAGAGGTGGGCATTTAAGGAGCACTTACACCATCACTGAGTGCTTAAAGGTGTTTTTTCACTGAATCTTCACAACTATCCCCCGAGGCAAGTTTTATCAGATACCCATTTTGCAGATGTGAAAACTGAAGACAGGAGTGATTATGCAGCATTCTCTTAGGCCATCACACAACTAGTAAATATTAGAAGCCAAGATCAGAAAGTGGAATATGGAAATACAGCAGAAAAGAAAAGAAAATAAGTAAAAACTGAGGTACAGGCATGTGCTGCCTAAAGGTACTTTAATTTACTTCGCTTCCCCTTTGTGTCCCAACACTGTACTAGCCTACTGTTATTATTGTTTAGTCACGAAGTTGTGTCGAACTCTTTGAGACCCCATGGACTGTAGCCTACCAAACTTCTCTGTCCTTGGGATTTCCCAAGCAAGAATACTGGAGTGGGTTGCCAATTTCTTCTCCAGGGGATCTTCCCTACTCAGGGATTGCACCTGTGTCTCTTATGTCTCCTGCATTGGCAGGTGGCTTTTTTTCTTTATCACTGTGCCACCAGAGAAGCCCAGTGAGGATGCAATTTTGACTTTATTTGACTATATAGGTATGAATAAAATTAGAATATGACGGGGGTACTAGATGAAATTAAAGGATCATAGCTGTGTTAAGTTTTTTTTATTGTATTGTTGTTATGCAAGAAAATATTCTTATTTTAAAAAATTCACCCTGAAGTATTTTGGAGTTAAATGTCATAGTATCTTGGATTTGCTTTTCAATAGATGGGAAGGTGAAAAAGCAGGAGAGAGTGAGAAGAGAGAGAGAGAGGGAGAGATAAAATATGGCGAAATACTAGCAATCATTGAATCTAGGTGCTCGATGAACTGTGGTTTATTGTGCTATTCTCTCTACCTGGTATCTGTTTAAACTCTTTTATAATAAAATTTTTAAAAAAGAGTTCACTTGAGTTCACAGGAGCCCAGTGGTAATGTCAGCATCAGTATATGACAAATGAATGTGGTAAATACACAGGGCCAGCTTAATACCACCAAGCAATTTACATGAAAGTGTCATTTTATGACACAAGATTATACTGTTTGCTTTTCATGTGTTAGTACTTTTTGTAAAAAAAAAAAAAATGTAGGAAGGGCAATAATATCTAAGTCTGTTTACTAGGAAAAACACTTGTATAATTGTTTTAATATGCTGTAGCTCCATATTTATTTTTAGCTTTCTTTGTTTTATTGGTTAATTAAAAACACAAACACTTCCTGGCTTAAGCAAAATCAGCATGTCACATCCACACCAGAGGGTCATAATCACTTGTTCAGTCTCATTTGAACTTTGTGAAAAGACAAATTTTCACTTTTTAAAAGTTCACAACTAGGAGGCAAATATATTTGCAAAGATTTTCCCCGTTTAATTACAGCTCAAATAACAAGCACATTTTTAAAAGAAATCTTTTTTTTTTTTTTTTGCACATTCACAATTCTAGTTTCCTATAATACAGATAATTGGAAACCTAACATTTGATAAAAGTTCCTTCAGCTTTAAAAGGTATATTCCTAGCTATATTACTTAGTTCAGTATAGATTTTGCCCAGTCTTTCTTATTTCCTTTATAAATGTTTGTCTTCCCAACTTATTTTTTTTAATGTAATTTTTATTTTATATTGGGGTATAGTTGATTTACAATACTGTGTCAGTTTTGGGTGGACAGCAAAGTGATTCAGTTATTAAAATATACATATATCCATTCTTTTTCGGGGTTCCCAGGTGGTGCTAGTGGTAAAGAATTCACCTACCCATGCAGGAGGTGCAAAGAGAGTTTGATCCCTGGATTGGGAAGATTCCCTGGAGTAGGAAATGGCAACTTGCTCCAGTATTCCTGCCTGAAAATGTCATAGGTAGAGGAGGCTGGCTGGCTACAGTCCCTGGGGCTGCAAGGCATCAGACAGAACTGAGCGTACAACACACACAGTTCTTTTTCAGATTTTTCCCCTGGAAGGTTATTATGTAACACTGCGTGGAGAGCCCTGTGCTATAAGTAGGTCCTTGTTGCTTATCTATTTTATATGTGCGTGCATGCATGCTCAGTCACTCAGTCGTGTCCGACTCTTTGCGGCCCCAGGGACTGTAGCCTGCCAGCCTCCTCTGTCCATGGGGATTCTCCAGGCAAGAATACTGGAGTGGGTTGCCATTTCCTCCTCCAGGGATATCTTCCTGACTCAGGGATGGAACACACACCTCCTGTATTGGCAGCCGGCTTCTTTACCACTGAGCACCTGCAAAGCCCCTATTTTGTATGTAGTAATGTGTATATGTTAACGCCAACCTCCTAATTTATTCCTTCCCCCACCTTTCCCCTTTGGTAACCATAAGTTTTAGAAGTCTGTGAGTCCATTCTTGTTTTATAAATAATAAGGTCATTTGTATCATTTCTTTAAGATTTCACATATAAATGTCATCATATGGTATTTTTCTTTGACTTACTTCACTATCACTAGTACAGGTTCATCCATGTTGCTGCAAATGGCATTATTTCATTTTTAAATTTTTGTTGGAGTATAGTTGTTTACAATGTTGTGTTAGGTTTTGCGGTACGGCAGAGTGAATCAGCTCTATGTTTCCATCTGTCCCCTCTTTTTTGGATTTCCTTCCCATTTAGGTCACCTCAGAGCACTGCATAGGGTTTCCTGTGCCGTAGAGTAGGTTCTCATTAGTTGTCTGTTTTATGAATATACATAATAGTATATATATATCTCCATCTCCCAGTCCATCCCTCCTGTCCCCTTGGTACCTATGCATTTGTTCTCTAAGTCTGTGCCTCTGCTTCTGCTTTGCATAGAAGTTCATCTCTATCATTTTTCATGGCTGAGTAGTATTCCATTTTACATATGCATCACATCTTTTTTATCCAATAACCAACCTGACCTAAATTGATGTGATGCTCCTTAGATCTTTTTTCAGTATTCGTTGCAGACATAAGAATGTATTTGACTGCAAGTTGAGCTTTCAGATGCCATTGGAGACACTGCGTGGTATATAGTGCATACAAAGTAATATTTCCCTAAAATCAGAAACACACAGAATTTGAAACACACTTGACTGCAAGAACTTCAGAGGAGAGATTATGGACCTGTATATGCAAACGTTGACCTTTTAAAATTATTTCAGAAGTTGCTAAATCAAACTTGGAAAGATGTTCACCGCAGCAGTATTTACAATTGCCAAGACATGGAAGAAACCTAAATGTTCATTGTTCAGTACCATTGAGGTTTTAGCATTTCACATCAAAGACTCTAGAGCTGTATACTGTGGATAAGAGGGCCATAGTACTCTGGAGTCAGATGAATTTTACCTGTGATTCTTAATAGGTGTGTAACAATGTAAACCTCATTTTCCCCATTTATAAAATGGAAATGGTACCTACTTCATGAAATGTTGTGAAGATAATTTGTGCAAAGTGCTAGGCATAATGCCTGTTGCACTGTAAGAAGTCAAAAAGCAGTAGCTATTATAATACTGCTGGGGTTTCTCAGGTGGCCCTAGTGGTAAAGGATCTGCCTGCCAAAGCAAGAGAGCTAAGAGATGCTGGTTTGATCACTGGGTCAGGAGGATCCCCTGGAGGAGGAAATGGCAACCCATTCCCGTATTCTTGCCTGAAGAATTCCCATGGACAGAGGAGCCTGGCAGGCTATGGTCTGCTGGATTGCAGAGAATCAGAAGCAACTGCATGACTGAGCACCATTGAATTATTATATTTTTATTGAATATAAAAAAGATGTGAAAAGCATTCTATTATTTTAAATCAGTCTCCAGGTCTTTTTGTCTTTGGGTAGGAAGTGTACTTGGGTCCAAGCTATTAAAGAAATTAAACTTTTGAATAATGATTATGGAGCTCTGACTGATGACTTTCACCCAAACTAAGCATCAACTAGGCAATATTCTGAATTTAAAACAACAGAATTTTCAAAATTTTTCAAAGTGAGTTGTTATGAAGATTTGGTAAAAAAAATCACTTCTGAAAATTAAATTAACTTTAAGCACTGAAAAAGTTATTTGCCATATTGTATACATTTTATTTGATAAGGAAACATTTTTCAGTACACACTATATACAGAGCATTGTAAACCAGAAAACAGTCTCTATCCTCAGTTCTATTCCTTGGCCCATGGTTTATCATTTAGCAAAAATTAATAAAGTAAATGTATCATAAAGGCATATTGAGTGATCATACCTAACATGAAACTTTCTATTGTGCTTGCATAATACAGCTTTTTCTAAGCTTCAAATTAGCAGTCATTCAAAATTAAGGTTTTTCTCTAAATGGATAAAAAAAAAAATATGATCTCTTTTCTGAGGGCTGCTATATTTATATTTTGGTTTTTATAAATGTGCATGGTAGGTTTATATTAAAGATTTTGTCATTGTTGATCCTTTTATTTAATTAAACATTTGAAAGATTGCATTTTTTCCACATTCATAAGTGATCATACAGATTTTCTCAAACTTTCCAGAGAGGAAAAAAATAACTACATTTGGGTGGAGCTTGAACATGAAATGGGAAGTTTCAGCCTCAAAGACATTTTTTTTCATCAAGTTATGAACATGTGAACATGGATTATAATTGAAACCATTTTGTATACTTCACCATCAAATTCATACTGAAAAGAATGTTTTACCAATTTAAGCAGCAGTTATGACAAAGTCTCACCAGTCCCCGGGATTTATTCAGTATGCGCTGTAGCACTCCTGCGCTAAGTACAGGGGAGTGATGCATGAAGTAAATGGCGAGTTATTAAGGATGTTGTTAATAGATACACACAGAACAGCTAAATGAAGCCTACAGATGCATCTTTGTTTTATTATTGCTTAAAAATATTTTTAATTTTTTGCTTTTTATTTCAGACATGAGGTGTAGTGGACATATAAAATTATAAGATTTTTAAAGTTTACTTTGTGGTGATTTGATGTATATGTATATTGTGAAAGGATTCCTTCTAGTCAATTAACACATTCATTATGTCATATATTTAACTTTTTCTTTTTAGTGAGAGCATTTAAGTTTAACTCCTTAGTAAGTTTCAGTTATACAAATTTCTTGTATAAGTGTTATTAATAACACTTGTGTAAGTATTCTTACAATCACCATGTTTTATATTTGATCCTCAGACCCTATTCATCTTATAGCTAAAAGTTTGTGCCCCTTCCAACTTCTTCCTATCTCCCTTACCTCCCAGCCCCTGGTACCTACTTTTCTATTCTTTTGAGTTTGACCTTTTTCTTTTTTTTTAAGATTCCACGTATAATTGATATCATGTAGTTCTTGTCTTTGTCTGGTTTATTTCACTTAGCATTTTACCCTAAAAATACATCCATCTTGTTATAAATGTCAGGATACCTTTCTTTTTAATGACTGAATAATATTCCCTTGTGTATATGTACATCTTCTTCACCCTTTCATCCACTGATATACATTTAGGCTGTTTCCCTATCTTGGCTGTTGTGGATAGTGCTGCAATGGACATAGGGGTGTGTGTGTCTCCTTGATATCTTGTTTTCATTTCCTTTGGATATATACCCAGAAGTGGATTTGTTGGGTCATATGGTAGTTCTGTTTTTAATTTATTGAGAAACCTCCATATTGTTTTCCATAGTGGCTGCACCAATTTACATGCCCATGGCCAGTGCACAAAGGTTCCCCTTTCTCCATATCCTTGCTCAGTACTTGTCTCTTGTTTTTGTAACAGTAGCCATCCTAACAGGTGTGAATTGATATGGCATTGTGGTTTTAATTTGCATTTCCTGATGATTAGTGATGTTGAGGGTCATTCATGAACCTGTTGGCTTCCAGTGACTATATTTGATCATCTCTTTTGTGCCAGGTGTTATGATCAGCTCTGGGTATCTACTAATGAAGGAAACTGATAAAGTAATGGTCCTTGGAGTTCACAGTTGAGAGGAGAGAGAGAAATAACAAGCAATGAAGCAGTGGGTGTCAGGAGTCCTCAGGCCCTTATTAATTCCTGAATATTCAGGAATTAAGAGGAGAGGCACCCCTTTCCCGGGGCTGAGGAATCCAAGCATTTTCTTTGTTAGTTTCTCATTATGGTGATAAGTACCCTCTTCTCTCTTTAACAGGGATCGTTGCCTTGTGTTTGGTTAGTCTGGAATTTTAATCTTTATCTTTGCTGAGAATAACTACCTTGTAAGACAGTGTATATGCCCACGCCATGTTGATTAAAACACCTTTGCTCCATCAGAGTTTTGGTCCCCTTGTCTTTCTTTCTCTCTCTCTCTCTATTTCTGGCTCACTCCCTGGAGTGCGGAAGCCGGCTGCGTAACCCAGGGAATATTAGCTTCTTCTCTTCTTTCACTTTCTCATCGTCGACTCCGGACCCCCAGGTTCTGGTCCATTAAAGGACCAATAGTGGGTAGTGGCAAATTCTGACTACCATATAAAGGAAACAAGCAGGATCTAGAAGGGGCTTTCTATTAAGGAGTCTGACTCCGCTTTTAATGTTTGACCATGGACAGCATTCACACCCCACAACTCTTCCTTCCTTCCTTGTCCCACATCTGAGCAATAAACTTTCTAATAATAAAGTTGGGTGCTCCCTCATTTAGTGCTGGCAGGGAGTTCAAACAATGGCAGGCCCATCTCTGAGAGGAAGGCCTCATTCAGTCCTGTTCCTCCTAACCATCATATAATCCTACGCCAGTTGCTCCTCTCTGCTTTCTTGGGACTTGGTCAGCAGGATGCCCTGGTCTCCCAGAACAGTGTGAGTGATAAGCCTTTTCATACCCTCTCATGTATGGCATGATCAGTCTCAACATGCAAACCAAATTTGGGGTGGTAGGTGCATCCTTTCTGTGAGATAACCACAAGAGGCTTGCTACATAAATATCACAGTCCCAACTAATATGATAATAACTGTATTTATAATTTAGATGGTTTTGATTTGTCTATTTCTCTTAGAATCGTGGCATAGTTTTCTGAGTTCCAGAAAGAATCTTAGGCAAAATTGACAGAAATAAATATATATTTAATAAAGTCAGTATATAAAAATACTTCCAGATTTTTCTTTTAGATTATTTAGATAGTATATTAAATTTAGTTCCCAAATTAGTCAGCTCTTCATTTAAGTAGGCCCTGTGGTCTGGAGAGCAGAAGTTTTCCATCATCCAAAATACCTACTCCAGGGGTATGTCACAGGCCTATCTTTAGACTCACTCTCAAGGACTTTTTGAAATCATTTTGTCACGCGAGTGTATGCTCCTCTGTTCTTTGTCTGGTCACAACAGAAATTTGGAGTGATGGACATTGAAGCCCCCTCGGCGGGTCACAGCTCTCGGAGGACAGACCGTGTTATAGCTCTTAAATAACTCAGTGTTACAGCTCAGTGTTACAGCTCTATTTATTTAGATAATAGCAGGAAAATCTATCTTTGAGGCGTGAGGGCACGTCGATCCAAAGACGCGAAGAGAAGAGCGCCCCATCGCGCGGGAGAGAGAGAGAGAGAGAGAAAGAGAAGAGCTTTGGCTCCTCTTTTTATATGTCTCTCTGTCTCTGGGCCTGCCTTGTGTAAATTGGGCCAGCCAGGAGTGTTGTTTGTTTTACCTGAGGTTCTCACTCCGGTCCTCGGACCTTCCTTTGTTCTATTTTCGCGGGCTTTCCCTTCCAGGTCTTTTAGCCACCGCCATTTTGGACTCCTTTTCCCTATTCTAACTACCTAACAATTTCTTTTAATCATGGGAGGGCATTAAATAACCTGGAGAAAGAGAACTCCTGAGGAAGTCCATGTTAGGAGCAGCAGTCCCTGGAAAGGACCTGGCATTAGAAAGCCTGGATTCAGGCCCCAGCTCTGCTGGTTTCAGTCTTTGAGGCCGTGAACACTTGTTTTTCTCATCTTTGAAGATAATGGTTTTCTTTTCAATATCTTTTTACTTCTGCTTTAACCTGCCACCTCTGGTTGAATGCACCAATGTGTCTTAACTCTGGGAAGTCTGATAAAGGAACCAAGTTTCGCTTCTGCAGTTATTTTCTGATGACCCCACCAACAGTAAAGGCTCCCTGGTAGTGAGCCGTGACTGGTGAGGTGAGCGTGAGGTGTGGGCACGTGAGGTGATGCTGCCAAGAGTGCCCAGTGTGTGTTAGAGTTGGCGGCCGGAGGACCGAAGCCTGGCTCTCCAACTCCTCGTTTTCCTTCCATATAAAACAGAGATTTCAATAGTAACCCCCTGATAGGCTTGTTGTGAGAATTAAATACAGAATTTTAAGAAAAGTTCTGAGGAAGCCTTCAATAGATGTTAGCTATTAGTGCTACTATTATTAGCATTTGTGTAGTCATTTTGATCCTTTCTAAAAGAATTAGGAGAGCCTAGAGAGTTTTAAGAGGGAGTCTCTAAAACCGACTGTGCCAGTTTTCCCCAGATTCTAACACTTAAAGGTCTCCTTGGTAATTTGGAAATGAAACTTGAGAGTGAGAGGGAAAAAGAAGTTATTTTGAATTTTTTTTCCTATAAATTAGTGATATGAGTGAGCACAGGAAAATTTTTAAGAATATTGTTGATGCTTTTTTAAATTAAAAAGATAGGATAAAATACCTGGCTAAGCAGCGAAGGGCTCTCAAAGTCAGATATTTGAATAGTGTCTGTGGCAGAGTGGTAATACACATGATAGACAGTTGCTTTGTAGTCCTGGGCTCTTTAATTGAGCAGACTGATGTGTTGCTTGCGTAATGGGTGTTTGGAGTACCATGAGTGCCAGGCATTGTTATCCCTCCCCCCTCAAAACTGTATATTTGAAGTGTAGGTGAATACAAACCAGTCAGGAAAGAATGGGTCCGACACAGTAACAAGAACAGCCATTTTGGCAGCAGGGAATAGACGTGTTAACTCAGATAACAGGAGACCATGAGGCTAAGATACAGAATGCAGGATTTCCCCAGTTTGAAATCTATCAGCATAAGAAAGACAGAAGAATTACAAACACAGTCCCCACCTTTTTGATGCTAATCTTTTCATATCAGTAAAAAATTTAAAAAGCCCTCTGTCTTCAAAGTTAACTAAGTTGCAGCAGGTGAATTTAGAAGTTTATCCTTAATTTTCCCCCCTTTTGGTTTTATTATGTCTGTATCAGGGGTTAGCAAACTATGACCCAAGGACCAAGTGCAGCCCACTACCTGTTTTTATAAATAGGTTTTTGGGAGCACATTCACGCTCAGTCACTTCCGTATTGTTCACAGCTGATTTCATTCCATGATGGCAGAGTTGAATAGTTGTGCACAGAACTTATGATCCACAAAGCCTAAAATATTTCCCATCTGGTCCTTCACAGAATGAGCTTGCCGACTCTGTGAACTGTTGTCACAGGTCAGTAAAGTCCATTCCCACTTCTTTGATTAAAATCCTTAAATGACTTACTGGTGCCTCCAGGGTAAGTCTGAATTTTGAACATATTTTAGATGCACCTGACTATGTTTTATATTAAACCCAAAAGTTTTAGAGATGATTTGATGTAAAACAATTAAGTTTAGCTAGTGTTATCTCCTAGAGTAGGTATTAAAATAAAAATTTGCCCTTAAGTTTGCATACTTTTCTTTTTTTACTGTTCACTCTCTAATGATGATTTAAGTGGCCAGTGTAAAGGATTCAGATCAAGATGGCCAAGTAGGAGGACATGGAACTCACCCTCCACCCACAAGTACATTGAATGTAAATCTACATGTGGAGCATTTCTTCTGGGATAATAACTGTAGACTAGCAGAAAGTACAACCAAGGCTAAGAAGGATCCACATGGAATTGGGTGGGAGGGGAAGAGGAGAGAAGCCATCAGGTTGAAACCTGTGCCCCTGAGAGGGGACAAAAGAGGAGGCAGATGACACAGCTGGAGACATGCCCTGGGAGTGAGCGGTTCAAGCCACATATTTGGCATGCCAGCCCTCGGTTCCGTCACTGGGAAGATGAGTCCCCTTAATTAGTTAGAAAACCAGTGGAACTAACTGGAGGGCTGTGAGAAATCTAGACCCTGCTGGTAAAAAGTATGCACCCACTTGTTTACTATATTTTTAAGAAATTTCATTGGAATGTAGTTGATTTACAGTGTTGTATTAATTTCAGGAATACAGAAAAGTGAATCAGTTGTACATATACATATATCCACCTCTTTTTAAAACTTCTTTTCCTCTATAGACCATATTGAAACAAAGTGGAGAAAGCAGATTGAAAATGCACTGAACTCTGGCCAGTTGCCCACAACCACGCTGGCGGTGCCCCAGCCCGAGCCAGGTGCCCGCTGCAGCCCTGCTTGCTGCATGGCCCAGCTCCGTCCTCTGCCAGGGGCTGCGGCAGCTGAGGGGAGTGGCCAGTTATGAAGGCGATGAGCTGGACTTGGACCCGGAATGGCATCTAAATAGGGTGAGGGTTGCTGGGATGGAGTGCTTGCATGGAGGCAGCACATCAGCGGGGTGCAGAACTCTACATGAGGCCTTGGCGCCAAAGCCTGCACTCAGGCCCCTGCAGAGAGGCAGCTTTGAGTCTCACTTGCTACAGGACCGCTCCCTCCTGGGGCAAGGGCTTTGGTGCCGGGAGAGGGCGAGTGTGCACTTGTAAGCGCAGTAAGGGAGAGAAAAACCTGGAAGGGCAAAAGGCTGTGGACAGAAAGCAAATGGAGACTTAAGATGTTAAAGGTCAGGCACCTCTGGGTGATGACAGAGGAGGGAAGCAGAAAGCCAAGAGGGCCATGAGACCCTGGTGCTTTTGCAGCAGCTACCCTTCTAGCAGCCTAATCTTTCAAGTTTAGTAAAAGAGTGGTTTACATCTGTCATGCCTACTTCCTCTCTTTTTATTGACTTCTCAAACCACTGTACTAAAATTGTTCTTGAAAAGATTAGTCCTAACTTCATTTTATGTTTCCAGTTAACTTAATTGAGTTTCCTGTAGTATTTGCATTATTGATCAAGCTCTGTTTGAAACCCTCTCTGCCTCTGGCTTCTCTTGATTTTCTTTCTATCTCTGAGATGAACAGTTCTCAGCTTTTTCTTATTCTCCACTTGACTTTCCCAATTCCCCCTTTCCCTGGCTGTCCAGTTTTACGCTTTTTCTAACTCTCCCTCTCCCCTCACCCCCAGTGATGGTGACACAGGGCTCCCTCTTTAGCCCTTGATATCTTTGGTATTTATCCTCTCCATGATTAATCATCTACTCTGGTTTAAATTCCAGCAGTATTCTGGAGACTTCCACAGATAAATCTCCTGTTTAAATGTCCCTTTAAAGCTGCATCTACAGCTCATTAAGAGGCATCTCCACTTGGATGTTGTGTTGTTCAGGGTCCAGTTAGGAGATAGAAAATACACCACAATTAAAATAAGAGGATATTTAATAGAAAAAACTGACTGTAACCTACCAGGCTCCTCTGTCCATGGAATTCTCCAGGCAAGAATACTGGAGTGGGTTGCCACGCCCTTCTTTCCAAGGGAACTTCCCGACCCTGGGTCTCCTGCATTACAGGCAGATTCTCTACCATCTGAGCCACCAGGGAAACAAACGGGAAACATAAGTCTTTGAAAGTAGAAGATTATTAAATTCAGACAGCAACTACTACCTTTAGGGCTGTGGAAGAGCAAAAATGTAAGAAACTCAGAATTTCAGAAAGCCACCTTTCTCCCTCCCAGGGCTGACTCAGGCCCCTTTGGAGATTTTGGCTGTCAGAGGAAAGAGAAAAACTTGCCAGAGGGCACGGGAGCTGATCTGAGAGGGGTTCTGGGGTGAGCGCCCTGGGCCTTCTACATGCTGACTCACTTCTGCTGCTTTGGTCTCCAAGGGTCCCTCCAGTGCTGTCTGCTGCTAAACCCTACCATTGAGTCAGCTAGTAAAGGATATTTGTCTACAGGGGTTGGCTTTAGTACACAAAGCAAGGAAGCGTGGATTTAGGGGCTCAGAGACAATAAATTGATAACTGGCACAAATGGTTCCCTTGTTAGCTCCAAGGCAATCTGTCAAAAATAGAGTTAATTACAGTATCTGCTGATTCTTGTTTTACTAAATGGTATCACTTATCTTCCCAGTCAGACAAATGGAAAGCCTGTAAAGCAACCTAGACTCTTTCCTTCTCGTAACCCTTCCGTTTTATCAGTCAACAAGTCCAACTGATTTCACTTCCTAGATGTTTATTCGTTTAATAACTATCTCTTGAGTACCTGCTATGTACCAGGCACCTTTCTAGGCACTGCAGATATGTAGCAATGACCAGAACTACCCACAAGGAACTTATAGTCCAGGTTGAAGTGAAGGGCATAGATGAAAAACAAACAAAAAAATAAAGTAAAACATTATACAGTATATTGGGAGATAAAAAGAGCCATAGACAAAATTAAACAGGGGAAAGGGAATAGGGAAAGTTAAGGATGGTAATTTTCTAGAAAATTCCCTCTTCCATGAGGAAACCGTCATGGAGAAGGTGGCATTTGAGCAGATTTGAAGGAGGAGAGGGAAGAAATATTTAGGGGAAGTCATTCCAGTAAAAGGGAAAATTCTCTGTGTCAGTAGAGTACCTGGCGTGTTTGGGGATGCGTAACGGGAGAAGAGGTCAGCGAGATGAGCGGGTCAAGTGTGACTTTCAGGGCCATTTAAAGAGCTTTGGTTTGTATTCTCAGTCTGATACCAGGCCCTTGGAAGATTTTAATCAGGGGAGTCACATAATCAGATCTAAGTTTCAGTAGAATCATCTTGGTTGCTGAGTGAGAATGGGTGAAGGCAAAGCGAGGAGGAAAATGGGGAGACCAGCTGGGAGGCTTTTGTGAAAATCCAGTCAAGGGACAATAATGGCTTGCCCCATTGTGGCAGTGTTACCAGCAAGGGTCCGACACGCATAGAATCTAATACTATGGCTTTTGAGGGGGAAAAAAGGGCTTTATTGTGAGGTCGACCAGCAAGGAGAGGAGGGAAGACTCAAATCTGTCTATTCCATCCAGGGTTGGGGCAAAATTTAAGGGTTAGGGGAATACAAACTGGAAGCTGATTGGCTAGTCTCTAATCAACCCATAGATGGTACTCTTGCTGCTGGAAACCTCACGGTCCCTATTGATGGGCTTCTTGCTTTGTAAAGAGATGGGTGGCAATGTTGTTATTCTTTGAGCTCCGCAGACAGAAGATTCTTGGTTCTAGGATCATCTTGGAGATCTGAGTTCCCATCTTGCACGTGTGCATTGCTGTCTGTAGAATAACTCAGGGTTTGATTAATCGGTCACCCTCTTTAAGGAAGTTGTGTGCTGTTTCAGTCTGATTAATCAAGTCTGTGTAAGGAGGCAAAACCAGTTCAAGCGGGTCAGTGTTTTATGTGCTGCTGCAGTAGCGGTGAGGAGTGAGAAACAGCCCTGCTGTGGATGCATCTGAAGTCTGTCGTCTCTACCCACATAGTCGGTCTTAGAGTTTTGCTTTTTGCTTGTTTGGTTTTCCATTTTACCTCCTAATTCAGCTCCCCACTTGCACTTTCAATCTCTTCTATCCCTCACTAAAGTTTATCTTTCACTTTAATGCTACAGTACGAAGAGTTGACTCGTTGGAAAAGACCCTGATGCTGGGAGGGATTGGGGGCAGGAGGAGAAGGGGACGACAGAGGATGAGACGGCTGGATGGCATCACCAACTCGATGGGGATGAGTTTGAGTAATCTCCAGGAGTTGGTGATAGACAGGGAGGCCTGGCGTGCTGCGATTCACAGAGAGTCGGACACGACTGAGCGACTGAACTGAACTGAACTGAATCATTCTAAAATGTAATTCTGAATTTCTCTAGCACTTGACTTCCCATCTGTGATAGGCTAAAAAGCCCAAATCTTAGCATGGTATACAGACTGTTCAGTGCTCTAAATCTTTTATCTCCCAGCACAGTGCCTTGTGCTCTAGACAACCCAATTTACGCTCAGGTCTTCAAACTGGCCATAACCTCCCTTTCTTTTTTGCCCTTTCTGTATTCTATTTCTTCTCTCTAGAATGCTTTAGAATTTCTTAGTATTGAACCTTTCATTAGTTCAGCAATTTTTCCCTGACCCCTCTTCACGAGGTTCTTGCCCTTCCTCTGACCCTGATTATCCCAAGTGTAGTTATATTAGCACACTTACATGTGCTGTTGTTTGAAGTCTGTCTCCCTTACTAGTCTGAGAACCCATCGAAGGCAGTTACCCTCATTTTCCTCTGTGTACTCACATTTAAAGTACTCAAACATCTGTGGAATGAGTACATTAAACTAGTAAATGAGAAGGGTTAACGAATCTAATGCTGATGCCTCCGCAAAGGCTTCTCAGAGAAGAGTTGTGGTGCGGCAAAGCTCTGTGGATGCCAGCTATGGGCCCAAGCTTAAGATGATCGGTCTGAGTCAACTGCAAGACTTAGATCTCTGTGTGAGATCTGGGACCAGGGAAACAAAGGAGAAGGGTGCTTTCCTAATGGTTATAAATTCTGCCGTGGCTCAGTGCATCGTGTGGGTGTAACCTTGAGATCTGGGGTCTGGACCTCTGCTCATATCAAGAATGAGAGTTATGCTCACTCCACATACAAATGCTGAGATGGCATATGAGACTAGAGCCAATATTGTATTGTGCACATTGCCACTTTATATTATCATTATATCCCAGCCTTCACCTTATCAGAGGAGAGCGGGTGCATCTCCACTTCTGTAGTGTCAGGGCCTCACTAGCCAATAGCGGGGGTTTCTTTCCCAGGCTCTTCTGTGCCCTTCTTGATGTCTTCCACTCTGAGAGAAGGCAGCAGATCACAAGGCCAGCCTCATGTCTGCTCCCGCTCCTGTCCCTAGCAAATCTTGGAAGAATGAAAGTGAAAGTGAAAGTCGCTCAGTCGTGTCCGACTCTTTGCGACCCCATGGACTATACAGTCCATGAAATTCTCTAGGCCAGAATACTGGAGTGAGTAGCCTTTCTCTTCTCCTGGGGATCTTCCCAACCCAGGGATTGAACCCAGGTCTCCTGCATTACAGGTGGAATCTTTAGCAGCTGAGCCACCAGGGAAGCCCAAGAATACTGGAGTGGGTAGCCTATCCCTTCTCCAGGGGATCTTCCTGACCCAGGAATTGAACCGGGGTCTCCTGCATTGCAGGTGGAGTCTTTACCAATGAGCTACCAGGGAAGCCAGGAGGAATATTGCTAGGCAATTTATTCCTTTTTGTTGCTGTTCATTTGCTCGGTCGTGTCCAACTTTTTATGACCCTGTAGACTGCAGCACACCAGGCTTCCCTGTCCTTCACCTTCTCCCAGAGTTTGCTCAAATTCATGTTCATTGAGTCGGTGATGCCATCCAACCATCTTGTTCTCTGTTGTCCCCTTCTCCTCCGTCCTTGTCTTTTCCAGCATCTTAGGGTCTTTTCCAATGATACTAAGTTTATTAATAAACAGAAATCCCTTAAACTTCTGACTTTAGTGTGCATAAGATAGGCAAAAATTGCTAGTTGCTTTCATCACATAGATCAGAACATTCTTCCTCGCATGTAATTTAATGTTATTTGAGATTTATTGAGCTAATAGGCAGGATCAGATACTTAATGAAGACCCCAGGAGGAGCCTTTAAGCCATTATAAAGCAGGAGTTAGCACACAAAATTTTAGTGATTACTAAAAAGCTTTCAGCAAGAAATATGCTGCAGGGCATTTTGGATGGACTTCTCAGAAGACTGTTTCCCACCTTTTCAATCCTGGGCTATCTATCCTTATTTGCTACACAGATTCAACTCGTGGTTTGACACAGTCACCTTCCTTGGCTCTCAGTGTCTCTTAGTGGTGTTGAAAACTGCAGGATACAAGCCTGGTACCCTGGTGGAGGGAGCAAGTGACTGCACCGTGTTGTTGAATCTGTAGCTCAGGGTGAGAGCCCAGGCTGGGAGCGGGGTCTGTGTAGGAAGTCTCGCCAACTCTTGTAAAATGCCTTGTTGCTCTTTAAGCTGCTTTTCCAATGGGTCATAAGACTGTGCAACTAGCTCTGAGAATATCTTTCTAAAAGTACTTTAAATTTTAATAAAAATATCCAAAGAAGAAGCAAATATTGAGAGAGTGCTAAAGATTTATGAAAATGGTCATCTCTCCCCCTAATTCCTAGCATCTGATCTACTCTCCAGAGGTAAATTGTTCATAGTCTTTTAGTAGCTTCTTTCTGTATTTATCTTCATATTTCTAAATGTTGTTTGTACTATTTCATGGTGAACCAATTTTAGACTTTGTCTCAATTTTTGACTGAGGATGATTAAGAATTAGCTCTCATATACATAGACTTGTTGCCCAGTCATCTCACTTCCTACGTATACTCTGAGTCCTTACACACATCTTACCAATACAATTATAGGACAACTTGGAATAATCAAAACTTAGAGTTTACATTCTTATGACTGTTATACAAAAAATTGTTCACTGCTGAGATAGTAACATACTAAAATTTCTTTTCCTGAAAAAAAAATTCTCCTGGAGTTAATCATTGCCTCCTTCCTTCATTTGAGTTTTCTTTGTACCCATTACTAAGTATTTTCATTACCTTCCATAGCTTTTCAATACAGTTTTCCACATTTGAATTGAATGAGATCATCAATCAAATTCTTGTTTTCCCTTGAAGGAGTTTTTCAGCTTCTTAATTCAACCTGAATTGTGTTCTCTAGCCTTCTTGGCATCCTGGGGCTTATACTGGGATTTACCTTTGAGTCTCTTCCTGTTCCTTGATTCTTATACCCTGTATCTTTTTCTTTTTTGATTTTTTTCCCCACTATGTCATTGTAGCCCTTGGGTGGTTTTTGAGAAAAGTATGTGGCCAATAAATTTCTGAGGCATTGTGTGTGTGTGTGAAAATGTGCTAATTATACTTTCACATCTAATTTATAATTTGATTTGGGGTAGGATTTAGAATTCAAAATGATCTTCTTTCCTCCTTGAAGGAATTGTTCCGTTGTTTCTAACTTTAAATGTTGTTGATTACTTGTCAAGTGTCATTCTTTTTTATCCTTTGTATGTGGTCTAATTTTTCCTCTCTGGAAGTATTTATGATTTCATTGTTTCACATTTCAAAATGATGTGCCTTGGTATGGGCCTGTTTTTATTCAATGAGCTTTGTATCTAGTGGGTGCTTTCAATCTGGAGGCTTCTGTGTTCAGTTAAGTGAAAGTTTTAGTAGTCTTTCTTTGATAAATTCCTCCCAATGTTTTTATTGTTTCACTCTGGAAATTCCATTAGTAGAATATTGGGCCTCTTGAAGCCATCTTCTCATTTCCTGGTTTTTCTGGTTTTGTCCAGCATTTAGTCCTCTCACTCCATTCTGTTGTGCTTCTTGGCTGTATCTTCTATTTTAGTGCATTATTTATTTTTCCCTTATTTTCTGATTGTTCTTTTTCTACACATGGTGGATTAAGGAAAGGAGACATTTCAACTGTTGCTTATATAATCCTCATCCGTTTTCTGAAGGCTTTTACCACAACTCTTCACATCGCTTTGTGTTATAAGCTTCATGCTGTGAGTCTCGAGCCTTTCTTGTGAGACTTTCTGGAAGTCAGTAGCATTATTCATCATTCATGTTGCAAATCTCTGGGCACTAACATTTTGTGCTCCACTTTATTTTTGCCACTTCTCTCATTTTCTTTCAGTTTTCATTTATTGTGGTTTAGCTGTCTTCTTCTTCTTCTTTTTTTTTTTTTTTTACCAAGGATGAAGTTTGTAATTTTGACTCTTAACACTTTCTGCCATTTTTGGATAATTTATGAGGATAGAAATGGACAGAAATATCTACTTTGCCATAAAAAAAAACCCTTGGACTATATCTTAAAGCCATAATACAGTTCTTCTCCCAATAAATATCAGACTGAGTGCATAGCCTGTGACTCTATACTTGCAACTTTCTCTTCATAATCACATATGTGTAGCCTGATGTTTATTTACACAATGAAGAAAAATTGTAGCACCGTAAACTTGCCTCAACTTGAGGGTTTAAACTGCAACTTTATTAAATCAAAATAGCTGCTTATCTGAATCTATCCATTTCTTCAAAATTAGATAAGCAGTGCACCGATCCAATGCTTTGGCTGAAACTCTTGACCTAGTGTTTTCCACAGCTAAAGGCTAATAATCTGACCCTGGACAAGAACTTCTCTGTTTGCACGCTGTTGCCTCATGCCAGCTGTGTTAAAAGGTGCAGGCACACCCCACTGGGAAGAGCTTGGTCTGGCCAAATGGGAGGCCGTCTCACTGGATCCCACCCCAGATGTCAGGCAGTGCCTGGTAGTAGGGTGCTATAGCTTGTTCCCAATGTGACTCCTATTTGAAATGCTGGCCTCTGGCCACTGTGAACACCTTTTGATGTTTGGAAACTTCCCCAACTTACGATAACTCCGTCCTCAAGGTAGAAGTCAGTTATTGGCCTTTCCCTTGCAGTTGTATCTCAGGTGTGTGACCTAAGCCCCTAGCAATCAGACTCACTCATGAGAGACTTCAGTTCAGAAACTAGTGACCTTGAGCAGCAGCTGTTGTGTGGCATCCAGCCTGGTGAGAGTGGAAAGAAGAGACAGCAGGATCGAGGCCCAGTGACAGCATCAGTGGGGCAAACTATGGAATCCCTTTCCCAGGTGTGGCAAACTGTGACATCTTCATCAGGGAAGATCTACGATATAATTGGGGTGTTGTGCCAGTTAGCATAGCCTCTAAGCCTGGCTTTCTGAGACTCTCTACCACTCTCGTTTAGGAATTGCATTTTTGTAAAGGAGACAGAGTTGGTTCTGTTTGCAGATCTTTTTTTTTTTTTTTTTTTAAAGAAGGTTGTGTTTATTATGTATTTATTTATTTTGATTTTTGACTGCGCTGAGTCCTCGTTGTTGCACACAAGCTCTCTCTAGTTTTGGCCAGTGGGCTCTGTTCTTTGTTGTGGTGCGCGGGCTTCTCATTTTAATTCATTCATCAGAGAGTGAGCATAACACCTCTTCTCACACATGTTGTTCCCATTGTTTCTGACATCTAGTTTGAACTTTGATTTTGTTGATCACTGTTGCCTTACCGGCTTGTGACTGGCTTTACTTCACTTGAGGAAAAGGTTCTTTTAGTTGATTTTGAGGTTTTGATGCAAGAAGCTAAAAGCTGCCTTCTGAGAAAGCATTCTTAATAGTCCTAAGCAGGGCACATGAAGTGTGGGTCAGACTGGGTTTGGTGTCAGACCTGGAGGGCTCCAAGTGACTTATGTCCTCCCCACTTGGGAGCAACATCACTTGGAAGAACTAGTGACCCTCAGTGATTCCTCATATTAGAATTCTTCCAGCAAAATGCAGTGGATGCTGTGGGTGAGTAGGGTTATCCTTTTCCATGAATTTTTATGAGAAAATTTATTTCTACATGTATTTCAGCTCATATTTTTTTCTCAGACAAACATTCTGTATACTTTGTGAGGAGTGATAAAATACTGACTTACCAACAGGTTCTTTCTCCTTTCGTAGATGCAGTTCAGGAGGTGAATATGGTCCTCTAATCTCAAAACAGATGGAAATCCAGTCTGTTGCCTGTGCCCTGAGGATATACAAACAGCCTGATTATTTTGTTTCATCCATTGCTCAACCTTGACATCAGGACTTTGTCTCTGCTGTAGATATCAAGCCATTGCCTGTGAGGTCCACCTTTTGCTCTGCAATTCTGAGCCTTGAGGTAAATCTCTGATGTATTTTGCACCTTGGGAATTTTTGGAGGTAACCAGTTAGAGCTAATTATAAAGGGTATATATTTTCTTTTGTTTCGTGTAACCAAGGTTGAAGGCAGCAACTCAGGAATTACAGATGCATCTCATGCATAGTTTGTTTTAAAACCAGTGGTCTCTAGGCACTTCTCTCAAGGTCCAGTGGTTAAGACTTTGCCCTCCAGTGGAGGGGTATGGGTTTGATCCCTGGTCAGGGAGCTAAGATCCTACATACCTTGGGGTCCAAAAACCAAAACATAAAGCAGAAGCAATGTTGTAACAAATACAATAAAGATTTTAAAAAACAGCCTGCATTAAAATTTCTTTATAAAAAAACAACAGTTGTCTCTAAACTTTTCTGATTGCTTCTTGAGCATATCTTCAATATGTGTATATTAATGTATAAACTATATACACATGCATCTCTAACAATGCATTATATGTGTGTGTGTATATATATATATATATAAATAGTACAGATGGGTTATATTAAAATTAATCAAATTTTTACTGTATTCTTTTCCCATCCCGATGGGTTGTTTTGTGTGTGGCTTAGTATCCACTCCAGTATTCTTGGGACTTCCCTGGTGGAATAGATGGTAAAGAATCTGCCTGCAGTGAGGGAGACCTGAGTTCAATCCCTGGGTTGGGAAGGTCCCCTAGAGAAAGGAATGGCTATCCACTCCAGTATTCTTGCATGGAGAATCCCATGTGTAGAGAGGCCTGGTGGGCTGCAGTCCATGGCGTCTCAAGGAGTTGGATACAACTGAATGACTAACACTTTCACTTAGGGTATATGCTTGCAGTTTTGAAGATGACTACTTGTCTCTGTGTGGACAAAGCAAATAGGAAATGAGATAGCTCAGCATGCTGCAAGGAAATACCCTAGTTTTGAAAAGGTGATTGGTTTGTGTCCTGCCTGGATTCTCATTCAATATGTATATGCTTTCTGCCCCTTTCACTTGCCTTACAATATGCCTCTCTCATGGATTCCTCCAAGAGAGGAAGAGTGGTTGAATGGAAAGAGAATCACTAAGACTTTGGAGTGTTGATATTGCAGCTCCTCCATTAACTAACCTTGTGACTTCACATGAGTTATCAGACCTCTTTTAGCCTTGATTTTCAATGATTAGGAGAGCTTCAAGTCAGGAGGATCAGGAATGTGCTGTGAAACATTCTTCCCTGACCAGGTGTAAAGTATTGTCAGATCTATTATGAAAAGCTGGTGTGTTTAAGAGGGATCAAGATATTCCTTGGTTGAAAGGAAGGTAGTGAAACTATGAAGCTTACCAGAAGATAGAGCAGAGATACCTGAAAGTGATTCAGTGCTAGAATGTCATCTATAGCATTTCTAACAGAGGGTCATCTAACTTCCACGTCTTCAGATAGAAAACTCATTTGTTTTTAAGAAAGACAATTCATTCCATTAAGAAAAATTTGAACTGAGATTATATACTTAATGCTTTAAAGCTAAGAAATAATGCACAAATGGAGAATAAAATGATTTACATTTATGTATATACATAGGGCTTCTCAGGTGGTGCAGTGGTAAAGAATCCGCCTGCCAATGCAGGAAATGCAGGTTTGATCCCTGGGTCAGGAAGATCCCCTGGAGTAGGAAATGGCAGCCCACTCCAGAATTCTTGCCTGGAGAATCCCATGGACAGAGGAGCCTGGCAGGTTACAGTCCATGGGGTCGCCAAGAGTCAGACACCGCTGAGCATGCATGCATGCACAGATAAACATGGCAACCCTTTAAAATATCTGAAGATAACTATTATACTCCTCTTAATCTACTTATCTTTAACACAAACATGATCAATTCTTTAAGAAGTCCTTGCTAACAGTCACTTCCAGACCCTTTGTTATCTCATTTGCTATTCTCTGAACAAACCTGGAATTGATTTGAGGGTTACTGGTTCCCAAAAGGTGGCTCCCAGAGTTGTTTTTCTGAGTAGGCACCAGACTCTGGAGACCATTGCCTCACTTTGAGAAGCACCCACTCTGTCTCTTTGTTATCCACTCCCTCCAAGGAGTCTGAAAGCAGACAGGGCTTCAAGTCATTTGGATGAAACCCCATTCTTCACTTGTTACTAGATAGCTGGCTTGAGGACTGAAACCTGAGTGTGGATGTGTTTTTGGATTTTACTTCTACTCTGTTTTTCTGCTGGACTTGGATCTCTGAAAGTCAAACTTGGTCAGTTTTCTTAGATACTAATATTTGTTCGCATCATTAGGCTTGCCCTCATACCCTGGATTCTGACCTCATCTCTGCCCACAGGATGCCCAATAACATTCTGCTCTGCATGCCCAAATCCTAGCACTAATTTTCATAACATCAGTTGTCATGTGGTTATCTTATTAAGCCTGGAACAGCAGTCTCTCTTTCCTCTCAGTTTCTCCAACTGTTAATGGCTGCAGAACTCATTTCACATTTAAAATACATAGGCCTTCCTGTCATTTGCTTTTATAAGTACACCTCTTGTTTGTCCAGCTGGATTATACATATTCTATACGTAGGGACTAGGGTTTTTTGCATCTTGATATTCAGTACAATGCTTAGTGTAAGTGCTTGAATTACATGCTTAGTATTTCTTCTTAATATTCATTAATAAAGGAATGGCAAGGTATTACTTTTACCTTAAGGTATTTTGGAAAATTATTACACTTTTGGGACTAATCACGCTTTTTATGCTGTGGAGAATTTATTTCCTCCTCACTGATGTTGCACATTGTGTAATGTTTTAGATATCCCTTTTAGTTTGGGATGTCAGGAAAATTATAACTAAGTTCACTTACTCTATTGACTGTCTCCTTCCCTACTCTCCTCAATGCTAGTTTTCCACTTCCATTTCTAGTATATTAATTTTATTTTATGCTTCTTTCTTATTTTTTGTAAGGCGTTTTTAATCCCTTTTGGGAGGAAAAGATATTATGAATATACTTGTATAAGACTCTTTTTAATAGAAATCTAACTTTTTTAAAATTAATTTTCCATTTAGTCATTCAGGAAGTATTAAAGGAACTGAACTGAAGAAGATGTAAGAGGCAGTGAAGGTCTAGATGCCTACCCATTAAAGAAATATTCATTATTTTTCAAAACACAGTGATCATAATTTTTTTGAAAGGCAATGGAATCTAGGGTAAGCTGAATAACTGGAATGTCAGGTGGAAAAGAGACTAAAAAATTCATGTATTTCAAATAATACTGCTAAATTACTCAGAATAGAGCCATCTGGACAAAGTCCATGTTAATAAACGAAAGAAAGACAAGTAATTTCCGTAGAGTATACCTTCATGAAATATTTTTCAAAATGGGCAAAATATTAGTTTGAGGAGCAATGAGAAATACCAAACCTAAATCAATGTTAATGACTCTAAGGGACATTAAGTAACTATAAAATTTTCAATAGAAGTTTCGTGTGTTGTTTTTGAAGTTATTCTTATTTATTTTGGAGTCCTGTCTCCATATTACCATAATGTTGATGACAATATGAAAATAGTGCATTTCACATAATCAGTTCTGGAAATTATAATATATTCCCTATCCAAGTTTCATAGGAGTTTGCTTTATACTACTCATTTTAGCACTTTAATCTTATATTGTTCCCCAAATGATTCAGCAAAATATTTATATACAGGAGGCACAAATAGATAAGACTTGGTAATTGATTTTCAAGAGTTTGCTACTTAATAGGGGAGCTCATACTCTGGATTAACCAATTATATCAGTTGCATTCATCTTGCTGGTTCAAAATATATGATGTGTAGCCCGAATAGTATGAGATCCTTGATACCCTTCTGTTGTGTTTAGTAGCAGTAACAACCCACAGAAAAATAATAAGGCTTTTTAACCAGATGGTACAATATTGCTATCAAACTTTTGAGTTAATCCTGTCATAAATCTGCAGTGTATAACTTCAGAATAAGGAATCATGACCTTAATGGAATTAGAAAGGAACGAAAAAATAAGTTGCAGTGTTAGTTGGCATATAGATACTAAATATTTCTCATAGTGACTGGCACATATGATCCAAATAGTTGGTGTTTCACAGATCCTTAATGTTTGATTGGTTGGTATACAGGAGCAGCTGGTCTGTTGGAACTTTGAGAAACAGATTCACAAAAGCACACCAGTTTATAAATCGGTTCATGTGTACATTGTCTAAGGAGTGCCCTTTTCTGCTAGGGGCATGAAGGACATTGTTGGACATTAGGATGGTGGTAACAGAGGAGAAATGTATGAATGAAAGTTACAACAGTGGTGGAGTCTGGGTCTGGTCTGAGAAGGAGGATAGTGCTGTTCCTAGGTCTGAAAAGATAATTGTTTGGTGGCTAGAAGTCAGTCAAGAGATAGTAAGTAGGTAAGAAATAGTAATCTCGGGATTCCACTAGCCATGACTTTTAGATGACTGGGAAAATAAAGATCACAGATAATGACCACGGTAAGGCAAATATCACCTTTGGGGAGAAGTTATAGGGAGAGGGGGTCAGTGATCCATCAGATTGAAGTATATCAATTGCTGAAGAAATCAGGGGATCTCAAATCTGCTTTCAAGTACTTATAAATCTAGCAGAGGAAATAAGACAGTATTAAAACTAGAGCCTAAGGTAATTGTCAAAAGAATGTGTCATGAAAAACTGTGGAACATCAGAGACTGAATGTGAGGGGATATAATGTCAAGTAAATGCATACCATGTGCCAAGGACATGTTTGGTATTTTTTTTTTAATGTACAGGAGGACAGTATCATGTGTGGTTGGAAGATCAGAAAAGGTTTTATCATTAATTCTTTTTAAAATTGAGCTTAGTCAGAGAACCAAATCTAGAGTCCAATGGTTTGAATTCTAATTTTTTCATTAATCGTTGTGTAATTTTCAGCACATCATTTAAAAAGCTTCAGCTTGTCCTTCTTAATATGTAAACTAAGGATAACAATAGTTGCATAACCTTGCAGAGTGATGGTGAGCATTAAATGTGGTGGCTGATTTCAGACCTTTTTTTGCTAGCTCATGATATTTTTGGCTATGTAAATAAAAGCTTGTTTGCTTTTTCTTTTACAAGGGTCCCAAGACAAGCTATGGCAAAATATGAAAAGCTATGACAAACCTAGACAGGGTATTAAACAACAGAGACATCATCTTTCCAGCAAAGGTCTGACATATAGTCAGAGCTATTGTTTTTCCGGTAGTCATGTACAGATGTGAGAGTTGGACCATGAAGAAGACTGAGCACCGAATAATTGATGCCTTCAAATTGTGGTGCTGGAGAAAACTCTTGAGAGTCCCTTGGACTGCAAGGAGATCCATCCAGTAAATCCTAAGGGAAATCAACCTTAAATATTCATTGGAAGGATTGATGCTAAAGCTAAAGCTTCAGTACTTTGTCACCTGATGCAAAGAGCTGGCTCATTGGAAAAGACCCTGATGCTGGGAAAGATTGAAGACAGGAGGACAAAGGGGTGGCAGAGGATGAGATAGTTGGATGGCATCACCGACTCAATGGACATGGGTTTGAGCAAATTCCAAACGATAGTGAAGGACAGGGAAGCCTGGCGTGCTGCAGTCCATGGGTCTCAGAGAGTTGAACATGACTTAGCAACTGATCAACAACAACAGCAAGACAGTTCAATGAAGGAAAGAATAGTATTTTCAGAAAATGATTCTGGAAAATCTATAGATACTCATTTAGAACAATGAAGTTGGACTTCCAACTCATATTGTATTCAAAAATTAATAACTCAAAATGTATAATAGACCTAATTGTAAGGGTTAAAATTGTAAAACTCTGGAAAGAAAACATAGGAGTAAATCTTCAGGCTCTTGTATTACGCAGTGACATCTTAGATATGATTCTGAAAGCATAAGCAACAAAAGAAAAAAAATAGATAAATTGCAAGTTATCAAAGATTGTGTTGCAGTGACACCATCAAGAAAGTGAAAAAGATAGTTTATAGAAGTTTGTGAATCATATATTGGATATGCTGCTGCTTCTGCTGCTAAGTGGCTTCAGTCGTGTCCGACTCTGTGTGACCCCATAGACGGTAGCCCACCAGGCTCCCCCGTCCCTGGGATTCTCCAGGCAAGAACACTGGAGTGGGTTGCCATTTCCTTCTCCAATGCATGAAAGTGAAAAGTGAAAGTGAAGTCGCTCAGTCGTGTCCAACTCTTTGCAACCCCAAGGACTGCAGCCTACTAGGCTCCTCCATCCATGGGATTTTCCAGGCAAGAGTACTGGAGTGGGTTGCCATTGCCTTCTCTGATATTTGATATAGAGAACTCTTAAAACTCAACAAAGTGGGCAAAAGATTTGAATATAAATATCTCTAAAAAAGTACATGAATGACTTACAAGCACATGGAAAGATCTACATCAGTAACCATTAAAATACAAATTCAAGCCACAATTATATACTATTTCACACTTCCTGTTGTTGTTGTTTAGTCACTAAGTTATGTCTGACTCTTTTGCGACCCCATAGACTATAGCCTGCCAGGCTTCTCTGTGGGATTTCCTAGGCAAGAATACTGGAGTGGGTTACCATTTCCTACTAGGACAGCCAAAATAAAAAGAAAGGCATAATAAGTATTGATGAGGTTGAGGAGAGTTTGGAACACTGTTCCATTGCTGCAGGAACTTTAAAATGGTGCAGCCACTATGGAAGATACTTCTGATAAGTGGGTAAACAAAATGTTTAAGTGGATAAACAAAATATCCATACAACGGATTTTAAAAAAAATCAAGCACTGGCTTATTATATAACACGGATGGCACTTTAAAATAATTATACCAAGAGAAAGCAGTCAGTCACAAAGGCCACATGTTTTATGATTCCATTTTTATGAAACACCCAGAATATCCATAGAGATAGAAAGTATATTAGTGGTTGCAAGGAGGTTGGGAGAGATGGTATGGGCAGATTTTCAACATTGTTTATGATGTTAGCTATAGCTTTGCATATAAGGCCTTTATTTTGTTGAGGTATGTTCCCTCTGTGCCCACATTCTAGAAATTTTAATCATAAATTATGTTGAACTTTGTCAAAACTTTTTCTGTATCTGTTGAGGTGACTATATGGTTTTTATTCTTCAATTTATTCATGTGGTATATCACATTGATTTGTGTATATTGAAAAATTCTTGCATCCCTGAGATAAAGTCCAAACAGCCCAATTGAAAAATAGGGCAGTACCAAATAGATGTTTTTCCCAAGAGGAAATGCAGGAACTTCCCTGGGGGTACAGTGGATGGGAGTCCACCTGCCAGGACAGGGAGACACGTTCAATCCCTAGTCCAGGAGGATTCCGCAGGCCATGGAGCAACTGGGCCCATCGCCACAACTACTGAGCCAGCACTCTAGACCCCGCGAGCCATAACTATTGAGCCCTCAGGTGACAGCTACTGAAATGTGCGTGCTCCAGGGCCCACAAGCCACAATTAATGAGGCCCTGTGCTACAACTACTAAAACCTATGCACCTAGAGCCTGTGTTCCGCAACAAGAGAAGCCACAGTGAGAAGCCCATGCACAGCATCAAAGACCTATTGTCTGTAACTAGAAAAAGGCTTTGTACAGTAACAAAGACCCAGTGCAGCCAACAATAAATAAATTATGCAGATGGCCAACAGGTACATGAAAAGATGCTCATCATCAAGAAATGCAAATTAATACTGCAGTGAGCTACCATCTCACACCTGTCAGATTGACTATCATCAAAAAGAACACAAGTAACAAATGTTGGTGAGGATGTGGAGAAAGGGGAACCCTTGCACACTGCTGGTGGAAATGTAGATTGGTGCAGCCACTGTCAAAAACAGTGTAGAGATTTCTCAAAACTGAAAGTAGAAGTACCATATGACCCAGCAATTCTACTCCTGGGTATATATATGTAGAAAACAAAAAGATTAATTTGGAAAGGTATATGCGCCACAGTGTTCATAGCAGCATTATTTGCAGTTGTCAAGATATGAAAGCAACCTAAGTGTCCATCAATAGCTGAATGGGTAAAGAAGATGTGGTATATTTATATGATGAAATACTACTTGGATCAGAAAAAGAGAATGAACATCTGCCCTTTGCAGCAACATGGATGGCCTTGGAAGATATTATGCTAAGTGAAATAAGCCAGACAGAGAGAAATGCTGTATAATACCACTTATATGTAGAATCTAAGCAATAATACAACAACAAAAAAGCAGACTCACAGATATATAGGACAAACTAACAGTGACCAGTGGGAGGGCAATATAGGGCAGAAGACTGGGAGGTACAAACTATTGGATGTAAGGTAGGCTCAAGGGTGTATTGTACAATTGTATTGGCAAATATAGCCAATATTTTGTAATAACTATAAATGGAAAGTCACCTTTAAAATTTGTGTTATAAATAAAAATAAATTAAAAAAAAAAGAATATCATGATCCATTAACCATCATCTTTGGAACACAGTAGCTCAAAACACGTTGGCTGACATTCCAGTTTTGCTGTCCATGGCAGTAATTATGTGCATCATGTCTCAGTCAGTCAAGTGCTCCTGTTTTGCCTCTGCATCCCAGGATCCCACCATCCCCATTTCTAGAAAGAATCCAATCCTCCCACCCCCACGGTCACTTCTAAATTACAGAAGATACCCAGAACAGAATTTTTCAAAGACACTACTAGCCTTTTCAAATGACAGCAGTGACTGTCTGTGAAGAGAATGTCTTAAAGGCTCCCTCGTGAGAAAGTTAGATGGAGGTGCTTAAACCATGAACAATGCAGGAAAAAGAAAGATGCTGATTCATGCTCTGTCACTCAGCCGTGTCCGACTCTTGCAACCCCGTGGACTGTAGCCCACCAGACTCCTCTGTTCGTGGAATTCTCCAGTCAAAAATATTGAAGTGGGTTGCCATTACCTACTCCAGGGGGTCTTCCTGTGGGGACTGAACCCGAGTCTCTTGCGTCTCCTGCATTGGCAGGCGGGTTCTTTACCACTGTGCCATCCTGGAGGCCCGATGCTGATGCAGAGTGCATTTATAAGCAGTTACCTCCATGGGCCACTGGCGCCTAATCCCTCTGGCCATCTCTGGGAGATGGTGTGCATTTGGAACTCAGAATGGTCTCACTCAAGGAATGAGGGGGCTGACGGACTATTTTCTAATTCTCAAGTGGGGTTGAAGGTTGCCTCTAAAGGTGTGGACTCCCTAGCACTCAGGCCATCCCAGCTGACCCTAAAAATGCACTCAGGTGAGGAGTTACAGGCACTTGCTGTTAGACACCTTGGTGTGTGTGCTCAATGGCTCGGTTGTGTCCGACTCTCTGTAACCCCTCCAGGCTCCTCTGTCCATAGCATTCTCTAGGCAAGAATACCAGAGTAGGTTGTCATTTCCTCTTCCAGGGGATCTTACCAACCCAGGGATAAAACCTGCATCTCCTATGTTTCCTGCATTGGCAGGCAGATTCTTTACCACTGAGCCACCTTTGGCCTTATGAAAGCGATGTGTACCAGGGGATATGGGCAAAATCTCAGTAAATTTCAGCTTGACAAATAAAAAAATCCCACATTCTTTAGTATTTGACTCTCAAAAATCACATTCTTGATATTTGTTATTCTTGTATCAGTGGAGAATTGAGAAGTGAATAGAAGGATCATTTCATACTGATATAGAAACGCTTCCTTCAGCAGACTATAGAAACCTTGAGAATAATGAATTTATCTCCTTTGATCACTGTGACATTCCCAGTGGTCTAGTAGAATACCCAATTAATTTTTATTTGCCACATTTTATGGTGTCTGCTTTCTCATATTATTGAAATGGGAGAATTCTCTCTCTTTCTTAATTTTTGAAATTATGGTTCAGAGCGTTCTATGAGGTAGTAATCAGTTAACCTGCGCCTGGTGAAAAGTAGGTGGTAGGTAATATTAGTAGAATGAAGGGGAAGCACAGAAAGTCATTAGTGTTACATTTTTAGTCATGCTATATTTTAATAAATTTTAATATTTTGCTGTTATAAATATTGTTAAATTTTAATGGGAGCTAGAATGCTTTTTCTGCTGATAAATATTAATACTAGAAGATATATATTTTTTGGTAAATGATGCATGAGTCGATTTCATCTGCATACATTTATTATAGTGTAGCATTTAGAATTTCAGATTATCCAGTTTATGTCTGTATTAAGAAATATTTTGACTTTTGAGATACAAGCACACACATGTACAACTTGCCATTCTCCTTCATTCTGTCCATGTAGGTGATTCTGCTGAGTTCAGAATAATTTATATTTTGCACTGAACTATGTTAAATAATTTATTCTTGCAAATGTTCTTCTTAAAGATTTTCCTCTTAGGTCTTGAAATTGGTTTGTATGTCCTGAACATATATCAATTGAAAGCAGAGAGAAGTCTGACCGACCCACAAAATTTGGGATAGAGGGGAAAAACCAACCTGAAATTAAACATGGACTTCATAGGATCCACAAAATATAGATTTGGCTTTGTCTTTTCTCTGTCATATACCTATCTTTAGAGCATTTGATGTCGTCTTCATCTAAATTCTTCTTTTGCCAAGACTCTATCTGTCTATATACAATATTATTGGCCTATTTTATTGGCCAATTGCCCTGGTTTCTTACAAGTAGAAAAAGATGGAGCTAATTTGATGTCTGTTGTTTTTCCAGTAGTCATGTATGGATGTGATAGTTGGACTATAAAGAAAGCTGAGCACCAAAGAATTGATGCTTTTGAACTGTGGTGTTAGAGAAGACTCTTGAGAGTCCCTTGGACTGCAAGGAGATCCAACCAGTCCATCCTAAAGGAGATCAGTCCTGGGTGTTCATTGGAAGGACTGATGCTGAAGCTGAAACTCCAGTACTTTGGCCACCTCATGCAAAGAACTGACTCATTAAAAAAGACCCCGATGCTGGGAAAGATTGAAGGTGGGAAGAGAAGGGGATGACAGGGGATGAGTTGGTTGGATGGCATCATCAACTCAATGGACATGAGTTTGAGTAGGTTCTAGGAGTTGGTGATGGACAGGGAAGCCTGGTGTGCTGCAGTCCATGGGGTTGCAAAGAGTCGGATACTACTGAGCAACTGAACTGAACTGATACTGTTGGGAGGGGGTTCTCTGTAGAAAAATATTTCTTTACTGTTTTATTTCTGCCAAACATTTAGAAATAAATAGCAGATTTAACACTTGCAATTTCATCTCACAATTATCTCCAATTACAAATTAGCTGCCTAAAATTATTTATAAGTAACACTTTTGCTGGCACATTCATTGCAAATGTCTGTGGCTGTATCATGCAAAATGTATATTTAGCTTTATAATGCATTATTTTGTGAAAAATAACTATTAGTTGAGCACATGATGAATTTAGGTTTTATGAAGACCAAATTATATAATTTTGAGAAGCCTACTTTAAAAAATAACAGCATTAATATTATTAATATAAAGTTAGATATAAAAGCAAATATTTATTTAGAATGAGAAATCATAACAGCTGAAAAATCATACTTAATACAAAACCTGGACTAATAACATTACTTGTTCTTATTGACTATCTGATACATATGTCTAATAAGGTTTTCCTACATTTTAAACTATGTATTTTTGAAAGTCTCTTTTCATAACAGCTGTGTAATTTAATTTGCCATGGAGAATAGAAAGATAATTTAGTCTTTTCTCTAAGAATGTTCAACAAAAAGTTGTTTTTATTACTGCTAGTTTAGAAAATTTGCTTTCTGTTCTCTAACTTGTCGTAGACCATGTGCTATACTTGCAGGGAGTGATGTTGTATTTGAGAAGACTCTCAGATTTCTTTCATACCTGAACTGTGAGATTGTAGGACATCACTAGGTGTCTCCTTATGAATTGCCTCTTCTCAATTCCTCATCTCCCCTTAGAGAAATGTTGGACTTTTCCATTATATTCTCTATGCCTCTTACCTTTTCTTTGACCTGTAATCGCCTCTCACTTTTTTGTGTGTGTTGAATATTTTCTTCTGATTTATCTTTCAGTTAATGTGCTTTTCAGATCTATTACTAAATCTGACTTTTAAGTTTTACTTTCAGCTTTCAAAGTTTTTATTTCTGTAAGTTCTTTTTTCAAATTTACTTTGGTATTTTTCAATCCCTTGGTGGTATTATCAATCTGCTTTTTGCTTCTTTAAACCATAATGTTGGTAGTTATTTGATGTTCTGGTCTCATCATTCCAATACCTGAATATGTTGTTTAATGTTGATTTTGTTGATTGATTCTGTTTAGTATTGATTTTCTTGTGTCCTGCATGGCACCATGTTACCTTGTATATTTTGG
This sequence comes from Cervus canadensis, assembly GCF_019320065.1. Taxonomy (NCBI): domain Eukaryota; kingdom Metazoa; phylum Chordata; class Mammalia; order Artiodactyla; family Cervidae; genus Cervus; species Cervus canadensis. The sequence goes on from NC_057398.1 coordinate 11,686,911, forward strand.
TTTTGACTGTGAGCTCACATTTTCTGAAACTTTTTCTAGAGGAATATTTTAAGGTTTGAGTTGCAGATCCGTAGAAGCAGATACAATTTTTGTTTGCTTCTGCTTATCCATTAGGGCTATCAACTCAGGACTACTTTAAAGTTAATTCTCAGCTCAAAGCTTTATAATTTTTATTTTCTTTTAAATCTCATAAACAGTATGAATTTGTATGGTGTCTTGTGTCTCTGAATTCTCGGGGGAGAATTTCCCTCTTGTCTGGGCACTGAAGTTAGGATAAGTATGCTACCTCGAAACACCCTTCAGTCCATGGGTTCATTTCTAGTTGTCTCTCACAATGAAGGTGAATCTCATTGATATTCCACATTTATGTCGGGTCCCTATTTGACTCCCTATCTTGGGTTACCCTCGGGCTTTGCCTCTTATACCTCATACTCAGAGCGCTAGTGGTAAAGAAGCTACCTGCCAATGCAGGAGAAACAAGTTCTATCCCTGGGTCAGGAAGATACCCTGGAGAAGGAAATGGCAACCCTCTGCAGTATTCTTGCCTGGAGAATCCCATGGACAGAGGAGCCTAGCGGGCTACAGTCCACAGGGTCACAAAGAGTTGGACATGACAGAAGCGACTTAGCACGCACAGGGCCATCAAAACTCAAGCTCAAGTTCATCAGGGTTCAGCTGTTGCCCTTGGAGTGAAACCGGAATCTGCTCTGCTTGCCTTTTCAGTTCCCCTTTCACTGAATTTTTTTAGCCTCTGAGCATTCTTTACTTCCTTTCCACAACAGCAATGCTTTTAAAAAGATGTTTAAAACATGTCCACTGTGTTCATCTCTTTCAGCAGGAAAGTTTTTTCAGATTATCAGCTTAAAAATAAGCATCTGTTTGGCTTTGTGTTTAAAATAGTAACCTGTGGAAATAGAACAGGTTTGGGGTTCCTACAGCTCTGTGTTTGGAGCCCAGTTCCACCAGTTACTTTGATAAACTTGCATTAATCACAATTTTCCTATATCTGTTTCTTCTACTTTAAAGACAGATGGTATTACTTGCTCTACCTGGTTTTGTAATTATTATTAATGTGTGTGTTTTAGTTGCTCAGTCATGTCCGACTTTGCAATCACATGGACTGTAGCCCACCAGGTTCCTTCATCTGTGGAATTCTCCAGGCAAGAATACTGGAATGGATTGGTGTTCCCTTCTTCAGGGGACCTTCCCGCTCCAGGGCCTGAACCCAGGTCTCCTGCACTACAGGTGGATTCTTTTCTGTCTGAACCACCAGGGAAGCCAATTGTTATTAATAGTGTAAAATAACTAGCTTAGTGTCTAATACATTGAAGATATTTAATAAATGGTAGCTATTATCATCATCATCACCCTAATATTTTTGTACACATAATTTACTAGAGTATTTTATTATTTTAACATCTTGTTAAAATATACACATACAATAAGGTATTAAAATAGTAAATATTGTAAAGAGTTATAAATGTACATATATATGCATATGTATCTCCATGTTGTTGTTCAGTCGGTAAGTTGCGTCCAACTCTGTGACCCAGTGGACTGCAGCATGCCAGGCTTCCCTGTCCTTCACTGTCTCCAGGAGTTTGCTCAAACTCATGGCCATTGAATTGGTGATGCTTTCTCTACACATGCTTGCATATATACATATAAAGTTTGTTCTTCAATCTTAACTTTTTTTTGGTTGATGACAATCGCAGACAAATTAATTCTATGGAACAACATTTCCCCCAATAATACTTCACAACTTTTGCCCTAGTCCAGGCCATCACCACCCCTCATGCCTCTTTATTACCACACCCTCTTAACCAGTCTTTCTTCATCCAGTCTTGGCCTTTTCCAATCTACTCTGTACACCTCAATGAGAATTACCTTTCTGAAATGTAAGTCTGTTCATATCACCCTTCTGTTTCATGGTTTCCATTGCCCTTGGGATGACATGAAACTCCTTTTTGTGGCCGGTGAGGCCCTTTGAGACCTGCCTTCACTATTTCAAGTTCCTCCTGGTGCCTTGCCTCGCTTCAGCCACACTGAACTTCTTCCAGTCTCCATCTCCAGGCTGCTTCTTCCTTCCAAGCCTTGGCATAAAGTTTGGTCCTCCTGCCTGGAATGTTCTTCTTCTTCATTCCCTTTTCCTTGAATAATAATATTCATTCTGTAGCAATTCTCTTAAGGGCCCTGTCCTTCAAGAAGCCTTTCCTGAATTTTTGTCCCCTAAGTTGAAATTAGATGCTCCTACTTCCTATTTCTGTAAAAGCTCAGTTACCCCCCTCCCATAACTATACTGTGCTATACTGTGTAAGCCCAGCAACAGCAGGGTCACATCTGTTCTGTAGAACCTCATACCCAGCACAGAGTCTGCCATAATGTAGGTGCTCAAAATCTCAAAATGCATGAAGGACTGAAGCAGTAAGTCATCAGTGATCTTTGCTGCCGGCTTCACTTCTCACCCCTCCCCACCTTACCCCGCTGTCCCAAACTGAGCATATTTTAGGTCCTCAGTGGCTCCAGGTGTTCTTTCCTTCCCAGGCTTGGCACATGCTGTCCTCTTTCTCTTCCTCTTTATCTCGCTGAGTCCTCCTTATCCTTCAGCTGTCAGCTGACATGCCACCCTCTGGTGTCATGCCCTTCTTACCCTCTACCGCTCTTCACTTGGTATTACGCTTCTGCCCTCATGACCCCACCCACGTGTTCTAAGGATGCTTGTTGAGATAGGCCTTCCCCATTCTCTTTCTAGTGCCTGTCACTGTGCCTGTCCCAGTTGATTTTTGTGGAATGAATAAATGAATGACCTAGTATTCTGCTGAACACACCTTATGGAAAATACTTAAGAAATAGTTGCCTCCAGGCATTTATATTTTTCCTTTCTGATTTCTTGGATAAGCAAAACCTAAAATGAATTTAAACTGGATGTGTTAGTAGATATGCTTTTCATTCTGAGTGTGAGGTATCAAATTATAAAAAAAGAGCATCCTAAACTAGGGAGAAGGAGAGCAAGAGTGGAGACAAGCAGGAAGCTATTGAAGTCATTCAGGTAAGAGATCATGGAGGCTTGGGCTGGGAGCATGGTGCTCTTATGGTGGGAAGTCTGCGAAGCTAAGCCTGTACATCCGCTGTGGGACTGGAATCAACATGACATACACGAGAAAGAGACGTCAAACTTAAAATGCAAGAGAAGATGTAACGGGCCTGAGCAACTGGGTGAATAGAGGAATCATTGCTGAGATAGAGCATTAGGTGTTGCCACAGGATTTTGGGAGGAAAGGCCATAAATTTGATTTTGGATATTTTGATATGTTTATTAGGCAAAAAGTGGACATGTCAATAAGAGTTAGACACATTGTCAGGGTTGAAGATGGAAATTTCAGAACCATCCATGATAAGTTGACATTTTAAAGCCAGGAGGCTGGAAGAGATCACAGAATTTTCTTTTCTCTCAGGTTTTCTTTTAGAAACATCAAATAATAACTTTTTCAGTCTTTAGTGAAGCAGTCTATTACTGCACAAGAAAATCCAAGTGATGAGAATGATATATGTCAGGAGCGCATTTTGTCGCAAGAGCTAAGGATTCCTTTGGAAATTAACCATTTGTAAGATAATTATTTAAAGGGTTTCTGATAGTTGAGATGCATTTTGACTTCAAAATGAGCCTTAGAATTTAAAGTAAAAATTTTAAAAATTAATTCCATTTGAATGATGAAAATGAAAGGATACACTTTTCTAAGAATGCAAAAGGAATCTGAAAGAGATCATCATTTGCCAGGGTGTAAAGCAGTAGATGTAAAACTTGAATTTGAAGCCAGGTTTTCTTTTTTTTCAGGGCCCGTTTTTTAAGCCACACCAATGACAAGTCATTATGGTTGGAAGAAAACAAAGAGAATGTCATGTCTTCCACTTCTCTCATTTGCTCTTTTATGAAATCCACAAAACATGTTTTTAAGTCACAGAACTGTACATTAAACTATATCAGAAAAAATAATATTATTTTTCATGTAGCAATCTAAAACATATATCTACTTTTTGTTATATATTTCAAATGTTCCATTGATTTTTCTGATTACAAAATGAAATCTGTATCATGCAGACATTAACATGATGTGAAAAATATAAAGAGGAAATTTCTACCACTTGTACCATGGAAAGATGGTCATGATTCAAATTTTGATGTTTTTATTTCAAGATTTTATTTTGCTGTGCATGCTCATTCACACTCAAGCTTTTATTTTTTTAAAAAACAAAGAAATATAACAAAATGGTAAGGCCATGACATACTCAAGCTTTTATTTTTTAAAGACAAAGATCGAAATATAACAAAATGGTAAACCCATGATGTATTATAGACACCTAAATACATGGACTAATAAAGATCTATATTATTTTTTGCATAAGCTACAGAGCATTACATTGGTAGAAAATCATAAGTTGTAGATATCAATTGTTCTATTGATGAACATTTGAACTATTTTAATTTCCTTCTATTATAATCAGTGTTGTGGGCAGTCATATAAAAGAATATTTAATACAATAAAGATTTTGATATCAAATGAGAAGTTGTTTTCTGTGGACATTGTACCAGTATATATTTCTTTTGGTACAATATGAGAGTGCTCATTTTCTCAAATTCTTGCCAACATTTTCTTTACTTAAGTCATTTTTTTTCTTTTTTAATTGGGGTATAATTGATTTACAGTATTAGTTTCAGATGAACAACATGCTGATTAAATTTTTTTTTAGATTATACTCTTATTATAGAGCTTCCCCAATGGCTCAGCAGGTAAAGAATCCACACCTGCAATGCAGGAGACACAGGAGACATGGGTTCAATTCCTGGGTCGGGAAGATCCCCTAGAGAAGGAAATGGCAACCCACTCCAGTATTCTTGCCTGGAGAATCCCAGGGACAGAGAAACCTGGTGGGCTACAGTCCAAAGTGCCGTGAAGAGTTGGACATGTCTGACATAGTACACCACATGATTATATAAAGTATTGACTATATTCCCAGTGATGTACAATATATCCTTGTAGCTTATTTTATATGTAATAGTTTGTACCTCTTAATCTCCATACCTGTTTTGCCCCTCTCCACTTTCCTGTCACCACTGGTAAGCACTGATTTGTTCCCTATATCTGAGTCTGTTTTTATTGTTATGTTCATTTATTTATTTTTTAATATTCATCATATAAATGATAACAGAATATTTTTCTTTGACCTGTTTCACTAAGCATAATACCATTCAGGTTCATCCATGTTGTTGCAAATGGCAATATCTCATTCTTTCTTGTGGTTAAGTAGTATTCTATTGTATATATACACTCTAGTAATACTCTGTGGCTTTTTCTATTTTTCAAGGTGATTTCTTCTATAGTGGTGGTGGTAGTTTAGTCACTAAGTCGTGTCCAACTCTTGCGACCCCATGAGCCTGCCTGGCTCCTCTGTCCATGGGATTCTCCAGACAAGAATACTGGACTGGGTTGCCATTTCCTTCTCCAAGGGATCTTCCTGACCCAGGAATTGAACCTGGGTCTCCTGCATTACAGGCAGATTCTTTACAGACTGAGCTACGAGGGAAGCCTCATTTTATCTCTACAATAACTCTGAGATATAGGCCAAATAAACATCATTTTTCTCATTTCATTGAAGGGAAAGTTGAGACACAGTTAAGAATCAAGCCTGAGATTTCACAGGTAGGAAGTTTTCAGACTAGGAAAAAGACATTAAATTCTGTTATGTTCTCTCCATGCTAATGAAAGTCTTGTTCAGTAACTGTTTATGTGTGTTAGATTTCTAGCTTACCTCTATGTCTTCTAGTCCCATTTTTCCCTTTTAACAGTTAGCAGGAGTTGGAGGTACATGGTAGATACTCACTAACCACTTTGATAGATGCTCTATATCAGTGTGGATAATGGTGCCACCTTAAGTGACTACCATGATTGATTGTACTTCCTACCTAGGGGACTGTGAGAAATATTCTGAGATTATATCTGGGCTCAGGTGGAGAGAGTGTGATAATCGATGAGTGACATCTGTTTTTGAGCAGAAGAGGGCCACATATTCATGCTAGTGAAGAGAACAGTCATGTGTACAAATTATTTCTCATTTTTGAATTTCTTATCTGACTATTTTTAAAGACTATTTTTAAAACAGTCTTTCAAGTCCTATTCAATTCTAAGAAACATTACAGATCTATACTTATTCAAAACAATGATTTTATGAGTTATACATACTTTGTGTCTTATAAAAATGAATTCCTTGGGGAAGGATCCTTGGTTTTCTTGTTCACTGATGCATCCTTAGTATCTGCATATATTAGGTGCTTAATCAGTATTTATTGAATAAATGAATGAAAGTCTCAGTGGTTTTTATGTTTTTTGAAACCACGATTCCTTTATGTGTTGCTTTAAACTGATCAGAAGCTTAAATCCATCCTTGTGTGGGGGTTGGATGGACTCTGAAAATCTTAGAATCAAACTAGTTAAATAATTTACTTAATTTTAGTGATATCTGTTGTTGTCTTATAGAGCCTGTGACTATATGAGTCAAAATTTTTAAAACTGCTTGGTTAGATTAATGCATATTTAGTAGAATAATGTAGGTCTAGCCTTTGAAGGAGTTGAGTCATCTGCCAGTTACTCCAACAGTGTGAACTGTTTGTGAGGGTTATAATGCTGATCCTTGTACCACTTTACCCAGCATAGTGCCTGGGGAGGGAACCAATTTTATCTTTCAAAAATGGAGGAGAAATTGCAAAGTCAACTGTTCAGAGGCACAATTTATCACATTATTGTGTTAAAGGACATTAAAACCCAGCACTCACTCACAGCTTCTTTTATATATATCTGTGTCTGTATCTACTATATGTACATATCCTTCTTGTTTCTTCCTTAGGAAAGTCATGGCCATAGGTGAAAGATTTTTTATTCATTTTCATTTTATTGTAACTAAATAGTTGAACGAATTCAAGGCTCATCTTGTGACCCAGACCATCTCTTTCTCTGAAGGTAATTAACACATGCTGAATTCTAAGTTTAGGGTAGGAACAGTGATGGGAGTGGTTACATCACAAGCTTAGACTTGGGTCTGGAAAGTACTGAACAGTCAGTAAATTGATATTTTCACTTCTTTTCTGCTATTGCTCCTTGGTTATAGGGTTGTTGATCTGAAATCCTTCAGGGATTTTGAAAAGATTCATCTATTTCAAATAAATTGCCCTCTGATTGAACTATAAAATGTCAGCTACCTTAATAAGACTAAAATTTTGAATTAGAAAATGAGAGTTCTGTACTATATTTTAGGGAAAAATTTGATCATTGTGGAGACAGATGGTAGAGTTCTCACCTTTAAAAAAAAAATACAAATAGGAGCTTTTAGAAGCCTAGTGCTAAAATCACATAAGAATGGAAATTAAGGGAGGAAAGCTGGGATCTAAGAGATTATCTTAATGCATTTTAGATGTTTTCAATTTTATACAGTGGTAACTTGTCAATCATCTTTAGTATTAAGTATATGCATTTTGTAAATGAAGAATTTGATAATCTCTAAGTTAAGAAAGAAGAGATAAAACATCTATCTAGCTGCTGGGAACACTCCAGCACACATGGAGAAATGAAAGGAAACGAGCAGATGAAATGGAAGTTACTGGATTGAAGATGCAGTTTAATGCACTGCATTGAGGAAAAATGTGAATGTCTAAAACTATTAAAAATAGCATCTATTGGCATTGGAGCAGGTATGTTGTAAGAACAACAAGAAGACTATGATGTAAACCAAGACATATCCACTATAGGAATTTTCGTATTTTATCCTGTGCCACAAACCCATCTTTCTCCCCTTCTTGGAACATAATTTGAATCCTATAATTTGGGGATTCCTATTAAATTCTTATGATCCAATGAGTCACTCTACCAAAAATATTTAGATTTCCATTCATTTGGAATAAAATAATGATGATGTGATTTCTGTTGAAGAAATATGAAAAAGGGGAGATGAAAAGCAAGTAAAGGAGACAGACATAGGGTATCAAGTCCTGGGAGAGGTGCTTATCAAAAATAGGTGAAGAAACTGAAAACCAACAGGGGCTCATTTTCAGCTTTCCCTGAACTCCCCTTATGTAAAGAAGGATCATATAATTTATGGTCAAAACAGAGACACCTTTCAGAGCAAGATGAAGTGCTGTTAATAATATGCCCGGATGGTGGTATAAATCTAACTTCTCTGGGGAAATGGGAATGCATGACCACTCTACCCACTTCGGTAAGTTGACCAAGGGAGCAGCTTTTCCAGCCTTGGGCTAAGAACTGTCTCTGCGAACTTCTCTCCTTGCTGGTGTGTGTTCTCTGAATTTCCTCACCAGAAGTACAAGAGACTGTTGTGAGTTTAGAGGTAGAAGACAGTAACCTAGTTTATTTTTCTACCATTGTTTTTGCTCCCTGGGTTCATGTAAGCCTTAGCAAAAATAAGCTGATGAGTCACTCTGGTTTATAAGGGTCCTGCATTGAGACTTGAACTCAAATTTCCAACTAATAAGTTATCCCTTTTCCCGGCTTATAATACAATAGATAAATATAAGAGGAGTCTTTCCATTTTAGCTGTGTGACATTTTCCATTTTAGCTTTCTTGGTGCTCATAGTTGATCATCTAGAATATTCTGTCTTTTACCTGCCTAGAATATTTAGACAGTATCAGAAGTGTTTGGAGTTTGTCTGGATCTGTTTCTCAGAAGTCTATAATGTTCCATTTGGGACTATTCACAGATATTTGGAGACAAGGGTAGTTCTTTTTACTTACTTCCAGACGTCAGCTTTTTCTGCTAGTCAGATTCCTTTGGCTCTGCTTCTTTACTGATAGACTGAACATCATTTCTAGGCTTTTGGGGAGGCTTTTTCGTTCTGTTTATTCCCTTGTCCTCTTCCTAAAGCACAACAGTGATTTTGCAGTCTGTTTTTTTTTTTTACTTTATTTTCCCTTTTAAAAATGTAAAATATATTTCTGTAAGGATGTGTAAACAAATACATAACTTTTAAAGAGTCATAATAAAAATCTAATCTGTAGCCACCACTCAAATGAAAAATAGAATATCACAGACACTTTAAAAATTCTCTGAATGTCCATTGCCAATTCTGTCCCCATCCTGGAAATGTTTTGACTTTCCTGTTAATCATTCTCTTGATTTCTTAACTTTGTTTTATTTTAAAGTCAACTTTGTATTATGTGCCTATAAGCAATATATTACTTAATTTTACCTTTTCTGGACTTTCTATAAATGAAAACTAGCTCTCTGGAATTTTTGGAAATTATTAATCTCAGTGGAAAAGTTGAACTATAATTTTAAGTAATGGTATCTGAAATGATTAAAGCATAAATTATATCTGTCTGGTCATAATATTGATTAAGGAACTGTAGATTTGCTAAACAATTACATAAATTTCGAGGATTAACACTATTAAAAGTGTGACTTTGTTTTGCAAAATTATTAATAGTTTCCTTTGATGCATTTAAATCTTGGCTAACAAGTAATTAACTGCTTTTGGAAAGCAAAGAGGAGGAAAGGCAGAAATCCTGAATGCTTTACCTTTAAGGGTCATCACTTAGCGAAATAATTCAGGATTGGAGTTAAAGTATACCTAAGAGTATAAGGCAATAAAAAAAAAAGGTTTTTTAAAAAACAATCCGGACATGTCATCCTCTGCTGCCTTCGTTTGCCTTCAGTCTTTCCCAGCATCAAGGAAAATCAACTCTTTGCATCAGGTAGCCAAAGTATTGGAGCTTCAGCTTCAGCATCAGTCCCTCCAATGAATATTTAGGGTTGATTTGCTTTAGGATTGACTGGTTTGATTAACTGGCTTTCAAAGGGACTCTCAAGAGTCTTCTCCAACACCACAGTTTCAAAGCATCATTTAGTCAGTGCTCAGCTTCTTTATGGTCCAATTCTCACATCTGTACATGATGACTACTAGAAAAACCATGGCTTTGACTATATGGACCTTTGTCAGCAAAGTGATGTCTCTGCTTTTTAATACTCTGTCTTGGTTTGTCATAGCTTTTCTTCCAAGGAGCCAGAGTCTTTTAATTTCATGGCTGCAGTCACCATCTGCAGTGATTTTGGAGCCCAAGAAAATAAAATCTATTAATGTCCACTTTTTCCCCTTCTATTTGCCATGCAGTGATGGGACTGGATGCCATGACGTTAGTTCTTTGAATGTTGAATTTTAAGCCAGGTTTTACACTTTTCTCTTTCACCCTCATCAGAGGCTCCTTAGTTCCTCTTTGCTTTCTGCCATTAAGGTGGTATCATTTTCATATCTGAGGTTGTTGTTATTTTTCCCGAAAATCTTGATTCCAGCTTGTGATTTATTAAGCCCAGCATTTCACATGATGTCCTCTGCATACAATAAGTTAAATAAACAAGGTGACAATATACAACCTTGATGTATTCCTTTTCCAATTTTGAAGCAGTCCATTATTCCATGTCCAGTTCTAATTGTTGCTTCTTGTCCAACATACAGGTTTTTCAAGAGACAAGTAAGATGGTCTGTTATTCCCATCTCTTTAAGAATTTTTCAGTTTGTTGTGATCCATACAGTCAAAGGCTTTAGCATAGTCAATGAAGCAGGCAGGTGTTTTTCTAGAATTCCCTTACTTTCTCTATGATCCAACAAATGTTGGCAATTTGATCTCTGGTTCATTTGCCTTTTCTATACCCAGCTGGTACCTCTGAAAGTTCTCAGTTCACGTGCTACTGAAGCCTAGCTTGAAGGATTTTAAGCATAACCTTACTAGCATGCAAAATGAACACAGTTGTCCAGTAGTTTGAACATTCTTTGGCATTGTGCTTCTTTGGGATTGGAATGAAAACTGACATTTTTCTGTCCTGTGTACACTGCTGAGGTTTCCAAATTTGCTGGCATATTGAGTGCAGCACTTTAACAACATCATCTTTTAGGATATGAAATAGCTCAGCTGGAGTTCCATCACCTCCCCTAGCTTTGTTTGTAGTAATGCTTCCTAAGGTTCACTTGACTTCACACTCCATGGTGTCTGGCTCTGGGTGAGTGACCACACCATCATCATTATCCCAGTCATTAAAATTTTTTTGTATAGTTCCTCTGTGTATTCTTGCCATCTCTTCTTAATCTCTTCTGCTTCTGTTAGATCCTTACTGTATCTGTCCTTTACTCTGCCCATCTTTGCAAGTAATGTTCCCCTGAAGAGATCTCTAGTCTTTCCCATTCTATTGTTTTCCTTTATTTCTTTGCATTTTTCATTGAAGAAGGCCTTCTTATTTCTCCTTGCTGTTCTCTGGAACTCTGTATTCAGTTGGGTATATCTTATTCTTTCTCCCTTGCTTTTGACTTCCTTTCTTTCTTCAGCTATTTGTAAAGCCTCTTCAGACAACCACTTTCCTTCTTGCAGTTCTTTTTCTTGGGGATGGTTTTGGTCACTGCCTCCTGTACACTGTGACAAAGCTCTGTCCATAGTTCTTCAGGCACTCTGTCCACAGGATCTAATCGAGTGAATCTATTCGTCACCCCCACTGTATAATCATAAAGGATTTGATTTAGGTCATATCTGAATGGCCTCGTGGTTTTCCCAACTTTCTTCAATTAAGCCTGAATTTTGTAATAAGGAGCTGATGATCTGAGCCACAGTCAGCTCCAGGTCTTGTTTTTGCTGATTGTATATACAGGTTCTCCATCTTTGGCTGCACAGAATACAGTCAGTCTGATTTCGGTGTTGACCATTTGGTGATGTCCATATGTAGGGTCACTTCTTGTGTTGTTGGAAAAGGGTCTTTTCTTTGACCATTGTGTTCTTTTGACAAAACACTGTTAACCCTTGTCCGACTTCATTTTGTACTCCAAGGTCAAGCTTGTCTGTTATTCCAGGTATCTCTTGATTTCCTGCTTTTGCATTCCAGTCCCCTGTGATAAAAGGATGTCTTTTTTGGGGGGTGTTAGTTCTAGAAGGTCTTGTAGATCTTTATTAGAACGGGTCAACTTCAGCTTCTTCAGCATCAGTGGCTGGAGCAGAGACTTGGATTACTGTGATGTTGAAAGACATACATAATAATATGTTGAAAGACATATAACATTATAATAATAATGTATCTTTCATCTTTCCTATTCTGCTGAATTCTATTTTAAGAGGTCTTTCACATACTCTCCTCTTCTTTGAAATAGTTATATGACTCTTCGGAGGAAATCACCTACTTGGGTCCCTATTTAGTAGCTGAGATCCATTTTTCTTGGATCATGAATAGTCAATGAACAAATAGTTGGTGGCTATAGTGTATTGTTATTAGAAAAGGAATCAAAAGAAGGAGACTCCATAGTATATGAAAATTCATTTTTAAGTATTCTCTTTTTGGGAAATAATCCTTTTTATATTTTATGATAAATATGATAAACTTGCCCATCAGTGCCTTAAAATAAGGTGAAACACAGTTGAACATCTCAAACATAGAATATCACAAAGAGCAAGCTACAGTGCATGGGGTTGCAAAGAATTGGACACAACTGAGCACATACACAGGCAAGCGATGTTCTACGTATACATCTATTTTTGCCTTATAAAGAAGCACAGAGTAACTTTACTTTTCTCTTAGAGAAATTCTTTCTTGTTTTGCTTTCACCTCACAGTACTTAGCCAATCTTATAGTAAGAACCATTTCTACTTAAGAATGGGAATATGTAAGAAGTACAAAGTAATTAATGGGGCAGCTTTCAAAGTAAATGTTTTACCCTCTCCATGATTAATCATCTACCCTTTGCTTTAAATTCTAGCAGTCTTATGGAGTCTTTCAAGTATAAATCTCCTGTTTAAATGTCTCTTTAAAGCTGCGTCTGCAAATCATTTAGAAACATCTCCAATTGGATGTTGTGTTGGTCAGGGTCCTGTTAGGAGACAGAAAATACACCACAATGTAAATGAGAGAATATTTAATATAAAAAACTGACTGTGGCCTACCAGGCTCCTCTCTGTCCATGGATTTCTCCAAACAAGAATACTGGAATGGGTTGCCATTTTTTCCTCCAGGGGATCTTCCCAACTCAGGTACTGAACCCATGTCTCTGGTATGTCTTGCATTGGCAGGTGGATTCTTTACCCCTAAACCACCTGAGAAGACATATGTATAATATATGGGCTTACAAAATAAGTTGGCAATGAAAACACTTGCAATAAAATAGTCTGAAATTATGTATATGTAATTTACATAGATAGCCATCTCAGCAGTAAAGACTCTGCCCACAATGCAAGAGACACAAGATCAATCACTGGGTTGGCAGGATCCCCTGGAGAAGGAAATGCAGTATTCTTGCCTGGGAAATGCCATGGACTAAGGAGCCTGATTAGCTAAAGTCCATGGGGTCATAAAAGAATTTGACACGATTTAGCAATTAGGCAGTTTATTCAGTTCAGTTCAGTTGTGTCTGACTCTTTACAATCACATGGACTGCAGCACATCAGGCCTCCCTGTCCATCACCAACTTCTGGAGCGTATTCAAACTCATGTCCATCGAGTTGGTGATGCCATCCAACCATCTCATCCTCTGTTGTCCCCTTCTCCTCCTGCCTTCAATCTTTCCCAGCATCAAGGCCTTTTCAAATGAGTCAGTTCTTCGCATCAGGTGGCCAAAGTATTGGAGTTTCAGCTTCAGCATCAGTACTTCCAATGAGTATTCAGGACTGATTTCCTTTAGGATGGACTGGTTGGATCTCCTTGCAGTCCAAGGGACGCTCAAGAGTCTTCTCCAACACCACAATTCAAAAGCATCAGTTCTTCAGTGCTCAGCTTTCTTTATAGTCCAACTGTCACATCCATACATGACTACTGGAAAAACCATTGCTTTGACTAGATGGACCTTTTTTGGCAAAGTAATGTCTTTGCTTTTTAATATGCTGTCTAGGTTGGTCATAGCTTTTCTTCCAAGGAGCAAGCATCTTTTAATTTCATGGCTGCAGTCACCATCTGCAGTGATTTTGGAGCCCCCCAAAATAAAGTCTGTCCCTGTTTCCATTGTTTCCCCACCTGTTTGCCATGAAGTGATGGGGCTGGATGCCATGATCTTAGTTTTCTGAATGTTGAGTTTTAATCCAACTGTTTCATTCTCTTCTTTCTCTTTCATCAAGAGGCTCTTTAGTTCTTCGCTTTCTGCCCTGAGTATGGTGTCATTGACATATCTGAGGTTATTGATAATTCTCCTGGCATTCTTGATTCCAGCTTGTGCTTTATGTAGACATGTAAATTATCTGAATATATATCATGTTAATACCGCTTTTGCTTCTTGCACACTAAATGATTTGATCTATTAGCTGTTGTTAGTTCATATGGACAGATTCTCATTCTGACATCCAGAATATTTATATTTTAGAAAAAAGTTGAAAAGCACATTAAGCTCGACAACCAGATTTGAGAAATAACTGTTACTTTCCATATTGAAGGCTGACTGTAGGTTCATAATAAAAGGCTGAGAGGCTTTTCCATTCCTATCCCTTCTGGAGGATTAGCCAAGCATTTGTATTGTAGGACCTTGTTCTTGTTTGTTGGTAGTCACTCAGTCATGTCCAACTCTTTGTGACCCCATAGACTGTAGCCCACTAGGATCCTCTGTCTATGGGGATTCTCTAGTCAAGAATACTAGAGTGGGTTGCCATGGCCTCCTCCAGAGGATCTTTCCAACCAAGGGATCGAACCCAGCTCTCCCGCATGGCAGGCAGATTCTTTACCATCTGAGCCACCAGGGAAGCCCATTCTAGGACCTAGGCCAATGTTTTTCCAAGTGTGGTCCTTGAACCACCTGTTTCCAATTTATTCAAGACCCTTCCTATAAATTTCTGGGATTCACTCAAAACTGACTAGGATGTATACATTTAAAGGTATTTCAAGTTATACTTATCCACAGTGTGTTTTGAGAAGCATTGATCAAGGGCCCCTTCTTTTCCCTTTTGCATCACCTTCAGGTTTAGCCAGGTAGCCTTTGTTGGGGAAGTCAGGCTCAACAGGGATGCAGAGATGTTGTCAAGAGAAGAAGAGAATGAGGGGAGAGAGGCTGATGCTTGGAAGATGAAGAGAGTGTCCTCAGGAGGGATTCACTGAGCCCGGCTGTGTTGATGGGTAATAGATTCTGTGGATGATGGAGATTTGCAAAGCCCCTCAGCAGGTAATAGGCTGCCTCTGGGGGTGGCTCATGGATGCTGGAGGACTTAATCCCTGTAGACAAGCTCTGGGAGAGGCACTTCTCTAGCTTTTCCTGAGAAGCAGTATTTAACAGATACTTGATAGTGGCTTCAAGTATAGCATAAGAAAAGCAATAACTATGGAAAACACACTGTTCAAAGCCAGGCTGACCTTCAGTTTCTTGAAACATAAGGATTCAGAGTTTTGCTTAATCCAGTGGATTACAGGGTATGGGTTATGTGGGGTAGAAGAATGAGAGCAAACTTAAATATTCAAATATACTCTTAAACGGAAAATATTCTAAAGACATTCATAAGAAGACCAGCTAGCAACTCTACATAAAGAAGACACCATTGTGAAAATCCCAGAACTCAGATTGAGGCTGAAGCACTCACTGTTCCACAGAGAGGAGGAGAATTGGATTAGAAGGGTTTGATAAGCAGTTTTGCTTTGACCACATTGCTCCCCTTACCCCCAGGCTGGCATAGCACCTCAACAATATGCCACCCAATCCCCACCCCTTGGCCTGTGATTTCTCCAGTGGGAGTGCAAAGTGGACATCTAGCTTTCTCAGCATTTGCAGGACCCTTCACAAGAGATCTCCTTAAATTTCACTTCATGGTGATCATCAGGAGAAACACTGGGGATCAGATAGACACAAAGTGGACAGGGTTTACAGCAACCGGGGTTCAGATATTGTTCCGATATTCCTACTTGCAGTAGATCTCTAGCAGAGATCTCAGCTAATAGGACCCTCCCATCTGAATTATATGGGGAGAGTCAAGTCAGTGGACCCATTTAGCCAAGAAATGGCAGCTCTGCCTGATTTGGATAACTAGACAATAAGCCCTACCACTGTGGAGCTTGTTTTATGAATCCACTTGGGCAGAGAAACGAATATACAGCTCCACTCAATTGCTGAGCAAAGCCTCTTGTCCCACTCAATCAGGAAGCCCGGCAAAAGCAGAAAACCCATTCAGCAGCCCCAGGAGCCAAGCCAGCAGCCCTGCTCAACCACTGAGCATAGCCTATGACTCTGCATAACCAGAGACCCTCAGTAATGACCCTGAGCAGCCTACAACCCAGCCCTGCAGCCCTACTCAATTCTTGAATGTAGCCTGTGGCCTTGCCCAGGGAAGGAGACTGGCCTGTGGCCCTGCCCAGTCACAAAACCTAACCTGCGGTACCTGGGAGCCTGAATAGTGACCCTGTCCTACTGCAGAGCACCGTCTCCAGCTCCATATAGCTGTGGGTACAGCTGGAGGTCATGCCCCGCCAAAGTGCCCGGCCAGCAACCTTGCCCAGCAGTGCAACACAGCCGCATAGCCAGCAGGCTACTCACTCTCAGAGCCCCAGCTGTGGTCCCACCAGATCTTGTAGCTTGTGGCCTCACCCCATCACAGAACACGGACTGAGTCCCCCCCAACCACAAAGCTCTGCATGCACCCCACCTGAATACGGAGTCTTACAAGTGGCACCATCCAGTTTAGCACAGCCTGGGGCCACCAGACTAGGAACAGTTGTTCAACCCAGCCTGCAGCCATGCCGAAGGGTAGAATCCAACCAGTGGCACAGCCCTGCCAGGTGACTTAGCCTGCAGCCCCACTGACCAGAGCCTAGCTAGTGGCCTGACCTGGCTGTGAAGGGCCACCAGAAGCCCCTCCTGTGCACAAAGACCTTACTGTGGCCTTGCTAGAGCAAAGAACCCAGCCGGCAGGCTCACTCAGCCATTGGGCTTAGCCAGAGGCATCCGCTACCTCTCCTTGATCTGAGAGCATGGGCAGTGGTCTTGACCAACTAGAGACCCTGAGAGCAAGCCCTGCCTGCCCATGAACTCTGCCTCTTGACCCACCCAGAACCCCGCACTGAGCTAACTAGTGAAGGTTTTTCCAGGCTGCAGCGAATCTGTAAAGGCTGGAAGAAGAGACCACTTACTTAAATGGTCTCCTCATCACTTCATGGCAAATAGATGGGAAAACAATGGAAACAGTGGCAGACTTTATTTTCTTGGACTCAAAATCACTGCAGATGGTGACTGCAGCCATGAAATGAAAAGATGCTTGCTCCTTGAAAGAAAAGCTGTGACAAATCTAGACAGAGTATTAAAATGCAGAGACATCACTTTGCCAAAAAAAAGTCCATATAGTCAAAGCTATGGTACTAGAGAAGACTCTTGAGAGTCCCTTGGACCACAAAGAGATCAAAGTGGTCAATCCTAAAGGAAATCAACCCTGAATATTCACTGGAAGGACTGATGCTGAAGCTCCAATACTTTGGCTACCTGATGCGAAGAACTGACTCATTGGAAAGGACCCTGATGCTGGGAAAGACTGAAGGCAGGAGGAGAAGGGGATGACAGAGGATGAGATGGTTGGATGGCATCACTGACTCAATGGACATGAGTTTAAGCAAGCTCTGGGAGATGGTGAAGAACAGGGAAGCCTGGCATGCTGCAGTCCATGGGGTCACAAAGAGTCGGATGCGGCTGAGTGACTGAACAACTTTAAGTAAGGAGAACATGGAAGAAAAGTACATTGGCTGTTTCCAGGGCCACTGGGGGAAATGGGTGAAGGTGATCAAAGGGTACAAACTTCCATGTATAAGATGAATACACGTTGCCATAATGTACAACATGATGACTATAGTTAACAACACTATTGCATACTTGAAAGTTGCTGAGAGAGGACATCTTAAAAGATCTCAAGGCAAAAAAGACAAAAGGTCCTCTGTGAGGTGAGAGGTGATAGATGTATTAATTAAACTTATTGTGGTAAACACTTCATAATATGTAAATATACCAAATCATCACGTTGTATACCATAAGCTTACACAATTTTATATTTAATTATATCTCTCAGGTAAGCTGAAAGGAAAAAAAATACTCTCATCACACTTGACAGTTCTTGTATTCAGGGTATATGGAGTTAATATCATGAACCATGTAGAATTTATATATTCATTGAATATTGAAGTTATACCTTAGAGGAATAATGAATGTTCTCTATTCTGTTTCTTGTTTCAATGCATATAAAATATTTAAAACAAAAGGTTTATTTTGTAAACCTTACTGAATAATGTCTATGGCAGGCACAGAAACCAAGTCATCTCTTTTTATTTGTTGAGATCATGGGAGATAAAAGCTTTAATGAAAATTCAAGGACTTTTTTTGTTGTTGGAATTTCTATAGTATTTAATGCTTTTGGAAGAAATATCAAGTTATCTAATCTATTGCAGATTCACTTATCTCTTAAACTATTGGATCAAGTCTTTATATTTTGGGGGGGGAAATTATACAATCATATAATGACATGATAACAGTATTTTTTAGATTTCCTTTTTCCTCAGTTGTGTATGTATAGTGTGATGAAAATTGTTATTTTGATTATGCTAATAAAATCATTAAACCCTTTCCCACTATTATCTGGACTGTTGGGAATCATTTTAAGGGATTTTTCTTGAACTCTAATATTTTACATCCACTAGTTTCTGTCTGAAATAGTCCAAATGTTCTGAAAAAGTGTTTCTTTTTTTTTTTTTAAGAGAGAGACAGTTTGAATCATAACATTATAAGCTCTCTGCTAAGGTTTTCCTTTTTTTTCATTTTGCTTTGAGTTTTAGTTAAGTCCTTGGGTATGAATGAAAGCCATTGGTTTGAAAAATGTTTCTAACTGGATAGGATGTTATCCTAGAAACAGTGGTAGGTGATGGGTAAGGCAGTCAGGTTATCTGTCCCAGCACTGACACCCACTAACTGGGTGTCTCTGAAGTAAGTCACTTCATGTCTCTGTGACCTAGTTTTTCTACCTATAAAGTGGAGATAATGTTTTTTTAATTTCTATTTTGCTAGGTTACTACAAGTGTAAGTTTAGCTTCTTTCTAAGAGTCAAATGCTTACAGGGATAAAGACACAGAGACATTAGCAGTGAGGAGAAGAAGGAAGATCCATTAATAGATGTAAAATCCACTGGATCTTGAATTGGCACCAGAGGGATGAGTCAGGACATAGTGAATGTGTGGGCTCAAATTGTACACAGCTTGCTGGAGAAAGACTGCAAGGTCAACAACAGCTGGACCTAGGACTGCAGACACATGGAAGTAAGGTATCTGAAGCCCCGGATGTTGTTTCCTTGGCTTAGTGAAGGGCATCATCACTGTCAGCTGTCAGTTACAAATGGGAGCCTTCAGGGATGCCCCTGGAGACTCAGACAGTAAAGAATCTGCCTGCAATGCAGCAGACCCAGGTTCAGTCCCTGGGTCAGGAAGATCCACTGGAGAAGTGCATGGCAACCCACTCCAGTATTCTTGCCTGGAAAATTCCATGGACAGAGGATCCTGGCAGGCTACAGTCCATGGGGTCACCAAGAGTTGGTCACAACTGAGCAACTAACACTTTAATTTTCAGGGCTGGAATGACAGGAAGAAATTGAGAAGTTGGAGGCAGATGATCAGAAGACAGAGGATGAAAGAATGGCACAAGGGAAGAAAGTAGGTATTCCCAATGTGTGTTCTGTAAGAGCTGCAGAATAAGAGGAGAAGAGTATGAAGACCTTCTCAAGGAAAGATATGGCTTAAGAATCTGCTGAACATCTAGTTATAAGAAGCAGTGTAGCCAGGGCATATGTAGTGGAGACTGATTAGATATTCAGTTTGGAAGAGCAGAAGTGTCTTTGTTATAATCCAAATTCTGGAGTCAGGGACGAATGCATTTTCAATCACCACAGAAGCTAGTTCTAATTGTAACATCCATTTAAGAGAGACAGGGCTAGAATCTGTAGACCTTAGTAGAAGACTTCATCATCTGTTACCTAGACTAATATAACAGTCTCTGTATTTTCTCACTCTTGCCAGCACTTCTTATAATCTATACTAGGCACATTGTTGTCAGAGTGATCTTAAAGCAAAAACAAAATTAAAAAAATCCACAGATCTGATCATTGCTTAAAATTATTGACTACCTGTAGAATGAAGTCCAAATTCTTCAATATGATATTAGTACTTTTGGTCATAGTGCAGCCTACTTTTCCAACCTCATCTCCTAACCCCCTTACCTTATATAAATTTACTTTATATAAAGTTCAATCTATATGAAAAATATCCAATCTGTAATACTGGTTTTCTTGCCCCTGAGTTATTGGAAGCTTTGAGAACAAATCTGTCCTGGATTCTTCTCACAGACCCAGATTTCTTGTCTCCCTGCTGCCCGTGGGCCACTGTCTATCCTTTCAAGATCACTTTCGGTGATCTCCAAATAAATTTTGCTTGGATTGTAGCAGTGGTTAAGTCTGAGCTGTGGAAAGGCATCAGTGTTAACTGTACTTGCAAGCTAACAAGTTGCCTGCCATAGTTTTCTGTCTCTGTCTTTGTACGTCTGTCTCCAAACCCTATCCGTGTGTGTGTGTGTGTGTGTGTGTGTGTGTATCTCATCTGTATGTATATAAATGTAACATCTCAGGAGCAGGGAATGGCCCCTTCTCCTAGAGCAGCTTCCATCAGTTCCCTGAGCCCCAATTCTCCGGGGGGTGAAGGCACAGTGAGTGCTGTGTGTACCCACCCCTGCAGAGGTTTGCATGGTAGACGAGGAATCCCCAGATTATGAAACTCGGAATTTATATGGGAGTTCCTGGCACATCTGCACATTGTGCCCTCTGGGAGCTTCAAGGGGAACTGGGGAGGAAGGAGATGGATGGGGGGAGGGAAAGAAAGCACGAGAAAAAGAGCGAGAATGGTTTTTGTTTTGTAATGTGAACAAATCCTCGCTCGTCAGTGTTAACAAATGGTTCCAGGGTGATGACTCTTGGTTCTCTGCAGATGTCCGGATCTTTAGGGTTGCTCTTCAGTTTTCCTTTTACAGACCTGTCAGTGCTCTTCGCTCAGAAGGTCCTGAGCGCGGAAATGTGAAAATACTGATGGAACACTGTCTCCCAACAGCTGTCCATCCTTGTACTGCTCTCGTCCTGTTACCTCCTTGGGCCTTCTCTGGTTTCCCTCGGTGAAAGATGAGTCAAGGGTAGAAAATTTGGCACACTTTTAATGGAGATTTGGGAATAACAGGAAGGAATCACAACACAGGGAGGAATTTATGGTTGGTTCTAGATGGGGCCAGTTTCAGAACTGATAGACCCGGACACAGGCCCGTCCTCATCTCCTGCCTACATGACAGGAGCCAAGCGCCTGAGCCGGTTAGACTCCTCCAGAGAAGGCTTCTCTGGAGCAGCTCACTGCGCTTGGAGAGCCCGGCATTAATGTGGGGATGGCGGTGGTGCAGTGGGCACAGTAGAGAGCCCTGGCTCAATTTCAGCTACATGTTCAATGATGCTTATGTTACAGATCAAGGAGAAAGAGAAATATGACTAAACAAGTGATTCTGGGACAGTTTTTTATTTAAAGTAGGTTAATTATTTAATTGAGAAAAGTAAAATGTGGTTTTATTTGGGGGGGAGGAGTAACTATTTATTAACAAGTCTGTCTCAAAACCAGACTCTGTTTTCTGTTACATAGTTTGAGTTTATTACATGATGTTTGAAAATGTGTTTTGAGATTCAGGGGAGATATTTCTGTGTCTCTAGAGTGCTTTATCAAAAAAAAAAAGCAAACACCCCCATATCATTTATTATGTCCCTACTGCCTTCGTTTGTAAATTTGTAATATTTTAGATACAGTTCTGTAAGAATTTAAGATGAAGAAGTATCAGAGGTATGAAAGAAAATTGGAAAAGAAGGCAAATGCAGAAAAATTTAGGAAGAGAGTACACTTCTAAGATTTGGTTTTTCTAAGATATTTTAAAATTTGAGTAATTTCTGAATATTTAATAAAATATTTAAGGCAATCCACATTGCTTCTCATGTCAAACAACTCTGAATTATTACTAAATACCACAAGTTGAGATTTGGCATTTAATAGGTACTTATTGGCGGAGAAGGCAATGGCATCCCACTCCAGTATTCTTGCCTGGAAAATCCCATGGACAGAGGAACCTGGTAGGCTGCAGTCCATGGGGTCGGAAAAGTTGGACATGACTGAGCGACTTCACTTTCACTTTTCACTTTTATGCATTGGAGAAGGAAATGGCAACCCACTCCAGTGTTCTTGCCTGGAGAATCCCAGGGACGGGGTCGCACAGAGTCGGACACGACTGAAGTGACTTAGCAGCAGCAGCAGCAGCAGGTACTTATTGGATTGCTTGAATTAACGAATTGAAAAGAATTTCCCCCCCCCTTTTTTTTCCATTTATTTTTATTAGTTGGAGTTTAGGAAGATGGTAACGATAACCCTATATGCAAAATAGAAAAAGAGACACAGATGAAAAGAATTTTTAATGCCAGAAAATTTAAATTTCCGGCCACCATACTGTTGTTATCTCATGATTCCGAGGTAGAAAATGAAGGTAACGTAAGCCAAAACTATTTAACATGTGATTGTGTTCTAAATACAACGCCGCATTTACAACATTAGAAAGTGTGGTGGTCATTTGTCGCTGTTTATCTATTCAAACTCTTTCCCACGTTTGGGAATCCCCCGCCTGGGCAGGGGGCCGGGGACTGTTGGCAAAAACCTCTCCCTTGGATGCGGCCGCTGGCTGCCTCAGACTGCCTTGCAGTTAGAGGGCGGGCAGATTACCCAGCGTGCACCGCTCGGCGGCCCTCCGCCAGGTACTGTCGGGAGCCGGTGACGCGGGGACGGGGAGGGCCGGAGCGGAGGCAGGCTGGGCTCCTGGGCCTGGAAGTGGACGCAGCTGCCGTGGTAGCTGCAGCAAAATGAAGCGGTGGCTGAACTGGGGCTAGCGGGACGTTCCCTCTCCAGAGGGGAGCCTACTCACAGCTCACCGTCCTGTCCTGAGATCATCTCCAAACACTGTCCAAAATAAGTCTATTGTCCTAACTCTGTGTTGTTCCCTTTTGAACAATACCATATGCTGAGCATTATATTTCCAGTTTCTTTACTGTTTCATGTCTGCGCACAGCAAATATCATATTTCTTCCATTTTTAGCATCTTTGCTCCCAAATTACCTCCGAGAAAGTGCTTGAACTTGAGTACACACGCGCATGCACACATTGCTGCAAAAACAAAGACATAGGGCAGTTTCTGTTCTTACAGGAAACTGGACACATTTATCTCAACAAGCCAACTAAATTTTCAGAGACATAGCTCTGCTAGAAACATCTGTACTCAGGATGCTCAGGACGGATGCTCTGTTGTGGAATAGGTGTGTTTTTTTGTTTTTGTTTTTAATTTTTTCAGAAAATGAAGGGGCAATTTGCCTCAGAGGTTAATTCAATTCTCCATCTGTCAGGAGACAGAAGTATTTGCAGTTTTAAAATGATGTTTTTTCTTCCCAATTTCTGGCCATAAGACTAAAAGAAAAAAAAAAAAATAGGCTGAAAGCATTTCTTCTAAAAAGGGAAGCAGAAAACTATGATTAACTGGACTTAAGGTGTGACATGGTGTTAATATAACAAGTGCTAAGTCGCTTCAGTTGTGTCTGACTCTGTGTGACCCTATGGTCTGTAGCCCGCCAGGCTCCTCTGTCCATGGGATTCTCCAGGCAAGAATGCTGGAGTGGTTGTCATGCCCTCCTCCAGGGGATCTTCCCTACCCATGGATCTAAATTGCATCTCTTATGTCTCCTGCATTGGCAGGTGGGTTCTTTACCTCTAGTGCCACCTGGGAAGCCCAGTATAATAAAATGGATATATGTCTTTTGGCCAGCCAGGCAGCACTACACCGAACCAGTTTGATTTTTGAATGATCTCATTAGGTGAGCCTAAGTGGGAGGCAGAACCATTCATCACTTTTGCTATGGAAATTGAAAAAGGCCAGTTATTCCCTCCCCCTGTCTCTGACAGCCAGAGCATGTGCACCTGATTTCAGCTCCACCATTAGGATGCTCCTGTCTGGGAACCTGTCCCTTGAGAAGCAGCTAAGGAGCTGTAAAGCCTTTAACAATGGCTTCAGAAATGAGTGGTCAGAGATCACACTCTGCGGTCGGCTTCCAGAGCTTTCTTGGCTCCTGTTTACATGTCAAGCCTGCTTCTATACTTTGTGAACCCCACTATGGTTTTATTAATCTCACCTATGCATGAGAGTCAAGTGTTCCTTTCTACGGCTAGCAATCAAGGATGCAGACAGGAGAATATGATAATAGTCTTTTTGAGTCAGGAGATTGAAGAATCTACAACACTGGTTTTTCTTGGGCTATAAACAGGCCAACAAGCAGCACCTCTGTATTCCTTGTTCAAGTTTTTGACCAATATAATTTTACTCATTTGCCTTGCTTATCTCTTCCAACCTTAAAGATAGTACCATAGATCAATGAACACAGGATATTTTCTTGTATGTTTTGTTCACCGCTGAATCTTCAGCATGTTAGATAGCTGTTTAGTTGCTCAGCCATGTCCAACTCTTTTGTGACCCCATGAACTGTAGCCTGCCAGGCCCTCTATCCATGGGATTTTCCAGGCAAGAATACTTGAGTAGGATGCCATTTCCTCTCCAGAGCATTTTCTGATCCAGGGACGGAATCTGCATCTCCATGTCACCGCATTACAGGCAGATTCTTTACCAGTGAGCCACTGGGAAAGCCCCACGTTAGGTAGAACCTGATTTATAATAGGCACTCAATAATTATTTGTTGAATGTGTGAAGGAATAAATGAAAGAATGGGAAAGGCATATGAAAATAAAAATATCAACTGTATTACAGATATGAGATTATATTTGAGAATTGAGGAAATGTATGCACTTAGTTGCAAGACCCCTTAGGCCATGGGAGGACATGTATTCTCCAAGGGCAGACCAGCTGTCAAGAGTAATAGGGAGAGAGAGTGATAATTAGGCCAGCTTATCACTTCTAAATCTGCTTACGGATAACAGGGGAGAGTGAGCCAGGGGTGGACACAGCCCAGGAGCTTCACGACAGGGAAGCTTGCTCCACAAGGGAAAGAACAGCAGGAGCTGAGAAGCAATGCTCTGTAGTAAGACTTCCAAAGAATAGCAAGGATATACAAGAAAGCCTTCCAAGGTGATCACTGCAAAGAAACAGAGGAAAACAATAGACTGGGAAAGACTAGAGATCTCCTCAAGAAAATTAGAGATACCAAGGGAACATTTCATGCAAAGATGGGCACAATAAAGGACAGAAATGGTATGGACCTAACAGAAGCTGAAGATATTAAGAAGAGGTAGCAAGAATACACAGAAGAACTATACAAAAAAAAAGATCTTAGTGACCCAGAAAACCGTGATGGTGTGATCACTCACTTGGAGTTAGACATCCTGGAGGTGAAGTCAAGTGGGCCTTAGGAAGCATCACTACAAACAAAGCTAGTGGAGGTGATGAAATTCCAGCTGAGCTATTTCAAATCTTAAAAGATGATGCTGTGAAAGTGTTGCACTCAATATGCCAGCAAATTTGGAAAAGTTAGCAGTGACCACAGGACTGGAAAAGGTCAGTTTTTGCCGACAAAGGTCTGTCTAGTCAAAGCTATGTTTTTTCCAATAGTCATGTATGAATGTAAGAGTTGAACCATAAAGAAAGCTTAGTGCCAAAGAATCGATGCTTTTGAACTGTGGTGTTGGAGAAGACTCTTGCGAGTCCCTTGGACTGCAAGGAGATCCAATCAGTCCATCCTAAAGGAAATCAGTCCTAAATATTCACTGGAAGGACTGATGCTGAAGCTCTAATACTTTGGCCACCTGATGCAAACAACTGACTCATTGGAAAAGAACCCTGATGCTGGGAAAGATTGAAGGAAGGAGGAGAAGGGGACAACAGAGGATGAGATGGTTGAATGGCATCACCGACACGATGGACATGAGTTTGAGCAAGCTCCAAGAGTTGGTGATGGACAGGGAAGCCTGGCATGCTGTAGTACATGGGGTCACAAAGAGTTGGACATGACGGAGCAACTGAATGAACTGAATGAGTGGTGATGTCCAGATTGACTGCTGCCAAGGGGGCGTTGGATGGGGTTATACAGATGTGCCATGGTGCTGATCACATTTAGAATTTGATTAAAGTTTAGACTCCAAACTTTAGGAAGAAACTCATCCCACTAAAGTGGGTTTAAAAACTCCTACCCACCAAAACTGTGAGCAACAACAACAAAACTTCATCAAACTGAAACTTCATCAAAATGAAAACTTTCATGTATCAAAGCATTATAAAGAAAGTAAAAAAAAAAAAAACACACTAACCAACAGCATATGAGAAAATATTTGCAAGTAATATATCTGATAAGCATAAAGTATACGTGCCTGCTCAGTCAAGTGCAACTCTTTGCAACCCTATGGACTGTAGCCCATCAGGCTCCTCTGTCCATGGAATTCTCCAGGCGAGAATACTGGAGTGAGTTGCCATTTCCTTCTCCAGGGAATCTTTCTGACCCAGGGATCAAATCCACATCTCTTGTATCTCCTGCATCGACAGGCAGACTCTTTACCACTGTGCCACCTGGGAAGCCTCTAATATATCTGATGGGGTCTAGTATTCAGAATATGTAAAGAATTCCCATAACTCAGCAATAAAAGGAAAAAAAAAAGTGAGCAAAGGACTTGAAGAGACTTTTCTCCAAAAAGATATACAGATGGTCAAAAAATGAATAAACCATCTTAAAAAAAAGAAGAAAGTTAAAAGATGCTCACCATCATTAGTCACTGTAGTTCAGTTCAGTTCAGTTCAGTCGCTCAGTCGTGTCCGATTCTTTGTGACCCCATGAACCGCAGCACACCAGGCCTCCCTGTCCATCACCAACTCCCAGAGTCCACCCTAACCCACGTCCATCGAGTTGGTGATGCCATTCAACATCTCATCCTTTGTTGTCCCTTCTCCTCCTGCCGTCAATCTTTCCCAGCATCAGGGTCTTTTCCAATGAGTCAGTTCTTTGCATCAGATGGCCAAAGTATTGGAGTTTCAGCTTCAACATCAGTCCTTCCAATGAACACCCAGGACTGATCTCCTTTAGGATGGACTGGTTGGATCTCCTTGCAGTCCAAGGGACTCTCAAGAGTCTTCTCCAACACCACAGTTCAAAAGCATCAATTCTTCAGCACTCAGCTTTCTTTATAGTCCAACTCTTACATCCATACATGACCACTGGAAAAACCATAGCCTTGACTAGACAGACCTTTGTTGGCAAAGGAATGTCTCTGCTTTTTAATATGCCATCTAGGTTGGTCATAACTTTCCTTCCAAGGGGCAAGCATCTTTTAATTTCATGGCTGCAGTCTCCATTCGCAGTGATTTTGGAGTCCAGAAAAACAAGGTCAGCCACTGTTTCCACTGTTTCCTCATCTATCTGCCATGAAGTGATGGGACCGGATGCCATGATCTTAGTTTTCTGAATGTTGATCTTTAAGCCAACTTTTTCACTCTCCTCTTTCACTTTCATCAAGAGGCTCTTTAGTTCTTCCTCACTTTCTGCCATAAGGGTGGTGTCATCTGCATATCTGAGGTTATTGATATTTCTCCCTCCAAGCTTGATTACAGCTTCTGCTTCCTCCAGCCCAGCATTTCTCATGATGTACTCTGCATATAAGTTAAATAAGCAGGGTGACAATATACAGCCTTGACGTACTCCTTTTCTAAGTAACTGTAAATAGCAAACATCTGAGAACAAAGACAGTAGGAATCAAAGTTAATGAAAGCACGTTTAGAAATTGTCAATAATGACACCGTCAAAAACAAAAACACAACAGACTTCCTAAAATTTTCAAGAGGAAGGGAAGGGAAGTGGTGAGATCAAGAGATGAATACCACTATGCTCAAAAGGGCATTTATCCAGAAATGATGGAGAACACAATTATTAACTGAACTTTTAGCACATGCAATGTGGATGATTGGATATTACAAATATGTATTATAAATCACTTTGTCCTTTGCATTTGAAAGGTTTAGAAAATGATAGTTAAAATGCTAAATTTCTTTTTAATTTGACTATCTCTTCATCTAAAGTATATAAATAAACATGTACTATCAGTTATCTTAGGTCAAGTTCTCGGGAAACCAGATGCAGAGACACAGAGATTGTGTGAAGGGAATTTAGTAGGGGGTGCTCTTGGGATCAACGCCTATAAGGGAGTGAGGGAAGCAGTTCTGTTGAGCTGTGATACACAGAGCCCTCAGCTGGAGTCTTTAGAGTTGCCCAGAATCAGTGATTGGCTTCACACTCACATCAGCCAGCTGTTGGATATGAATTGCCCTTGCCAGTGGGACATAAACTTGGATGAGGCAGGACCTGTGATTCAGGGAGAGTCAGCTGTGAGAGGTCAGCAGCCAACTGTCCCGGCCACCTGTGGAAAGGGTGCCAAGAGCCTGCAGGGGGATCTGGGTGACATTCCACAGCACCCACCCCACTAGTTGCTATGGAGTATTTTCTCTTAGGTAGGACATATGTCTTCATGTTATCCTTTTCAGCTAAAGAATAATATCTGTTAACATTAGGGAGCTAGGCAGATCATATTGAAGGAGATCTTGTTAGGGCTATCTGAGAATAGCATATAGAGGAAGAAAATAAGGTTAAAAAAAATCAAATTACCACTGTCCTAGGGCAGATTCTAATAAATACTTTTCTAGACATTCAGTAATCTATATTTATTCTTTTATATCAATTACTGTAATATCCAACCCAGTGACCTGAGAGATTTAATGCAGCTACTAAAAAATATACCTAATTTTCACTAGGCAATGGTTCTTGCTTGATAATAGCTGTGCTAATGTTACATTTGCTTCCTTGGGACTCTCAGCTTTATCATTTTTTTAAGAATGGAAGTGATACATGGCCCCTCAGACCCCTATGATTATCCTTATTCCATAGCTGTGAAAATAAGAAAGTCATATTCTGGAACATTTTGAATACATTTACCTGAAGAAATTGAGAACTGGGTTAAAACAAATAAATTGTTAGAACTTAGTAGGAATTAAACCAGCTGCTTAATTCAGATCTGCTAGATTTCACACTGGTTTCTTCCGTCAACAAAACAGAAAACCCAGGAGGGCACTGTGGTCCCATATTACTTGATTTCTGTACCGCAGTGATGCTATGACCAGTTTGTCCTTTTGGAGATTTGCCCTCGTTGGCTTTCGAGACACTAGTTTCTTCATAATTATTACGTTACTCCCTTCTACCAGCTCCTCCAGGCTCTATAAGGACTCCTTTTCCTCTCTCCACTCTTTATGTGTGAATGTCTCCCTGAGTTATTGTCACTTTTCTTTTTCATCCACATTACACTGGCCCGGGATGATGTAATCTATTTTATGGCTTCAAACCTACCGATGTTCTAGGGATGTTTAAATGTCTTTCTACAGAGTTCTAGATGATCGAGTCCAATGGCCTGCTAGACCACTTCATTTGCATGTTCCACAGACATATCAACTCAGCACATGAAGTAGAACACACCAACTAACAATAATCATCCAATATTTTCTATCTTGGTGGCTGTCATTATCACTTATGGTCATCCCAGTTGGCCAACTAGGAAAACAGAATCATCTTTGACCTCGTCTCTCCTGCCACAAGCTGGTGCCCAACCTGTTTATTCTGTCTTGCTATCTCTTAAAACAATCTTCTTCTTTTCCCCTTATATTTCTGTATCAACTATGTCTTTTTTTTTCATTACAACTTTGCCTTCTTTCAATCATTTTTAACACAATGAAAAAGATCTAATTTTCTAACAGTTGTTAGAGTTTCTTCTGAGGAAGGAATACTCTTTACGGGAATATGCCTTGATATGCCTGCTTGGGGGCAGCTGAACCACCTCAGGCAGAGAAATGTACAGGAATCTGACATCATAGCAGAGGGCATGCTGGCCAAATAGAGGGAAAACAATTTCTTGCCACTGAGAATATGCCCAAAAGGCATGAGAAAGTCACAGTGATACAGTAAGGAAAGAGAAACTGCTAACTGCCTGGGGAAACCCAGTTAGACTCTAGTGGGCCACAGTGAATGGCCAAGGGCATTTTGTGTTGTTGACATGTAAACCTTTCTGCATCTTAACTAAGAAAATTTCAGTGTAGTTTTCAAAACAACATAAGAAAAGACCAATAAACTAAAGACTTGGTGTGGGCTTCCCTGGTGGCTCAGATGGTAGGGAATCTACCTGCAATATAGGAGATGCAGATTCAATCCCTGGGTCAGGAAGATTCCCTGGAGAAGGGAATGGCAACCCACTCCAGTATTCTTGCCTGGAGAATCCCATGGACAGAGGAGCCTGGCGGGCTACAGTCCATGGGGTCGCAAAGGGTCAGACACAACTGAGCGACTAACACTCACAAAGACTTGGTGTAAATGAAGAAAGTTTTTATTGTGTGTTTGAAATCAAAGGAGAAAGCTGGATTATCTATTGGGATAGATATTGAAGGGAAGTAGAAGCCTGAGAGACTGGAGAAGCCAGGAAACAAAAACTCTCCGGGGAACTAGCAGAGCACTCTGAGAGGACTCTGCCCTTGGGGGAATCCTAGGGCGTATTTATTGTGTCACTAGATGGGGTCAATGCTGCTGACATCAGGCTTACACATTGGTCACGCTGTCATCAGAGCCACTGTGCTTTCTAAAGAACAAGCACATCTTTTGCAAAATACTTCAGTGAGTCCCTGTGGTTTCCACATAGAATCTACACTTCTCATCAGTATAGAATCTATGCTTCTCATCAGTGAAGACACAATCTATTACCACCTGCACCAACATCTCTTGTCATTTTTCTCCCATCTCTAAACCCTAGTTCAATGCAGGTAATAAACATATCCTTGGTTTGACTCTCTTCTCTATAATTTGATGCCTACTTTCTTGTCGTTGTCTGGCTAAGCTCATATGTTGATAAACATGAAAATATTTTCCCGACCTTTTCTGTCTTCCCCTGCCTTTACTCTTTTTTTCATTCACCTGATGCCTGAACCATCCGCTTCTGCCTATTCATCAAGTTGGGAGTTGGAAAAAAGGAATTTTCACTTCTTTGAATATATAACATGCCAATATTTGAATGGCATGTTCATGTAACAAAACAGATACGGGTGATATGAGATGGAGAAAATAGCATTTATTGGAATTCTTGGAGAAGGAACATATTTGGAAGAAACTCAGTAGGTACGCTTATGGAATTAGGAATGGTGGCTAAGTGATCAAGTTTGCTTTGTAGGTATACAAAGAAAATTACAACACAGTGTGGAAAGTGTGATGGAAAGGGCCTGCAGAAGCACCTAAGGGAGTATAAGAAAAAGACACTTGACCAATTTCAAGGACTAGGAGACTCCGTTTCTGAACCCTGCATGCCTGGATCCTAAAATAACTAGAAGCTATTTTCAGTATTTACAAAAAGCCAGTAGAAATGATTCATTATTATTGCAGACCTGCCTATGCTAATTAAAATGTCAATTTCCTTTGCTTTAGCCTGGAATTATAATTAGCACACTGTAGAAATACCAATTTTGCTGGGTTGTTTTAAATTGATGAAGGTAAAGTCCCTTATAGATAGTTGGACTTTTCCTTCTTCTGTCTAGTGAGGCTTCTATCGCCATACTCATCTGCCATATTGTCCCACTTTAAAAATGTCAGTTTCTCCTCTCTCCTGGCCCCATTCTATCACTAGATCTTTCTCTTCTACACAAATTGTGTCCATTACTCTAAGCACAATGCCTACTTTGTAAACTTGTGGTTTCACTGCTGTGGTAAAGTGTAAGTTCAAAGTGATATCTATTTCCCATTCTCTGATTTAAGCAAAACCTGTCTGTTTCATTATCCTCCTGGTGAATTCCTTTTGCCTCTCTATAGATGAAAAGCGTGACTTTCATTTGTGACAATGGGAGTTCTTCCTGTGAAATCAACTCAGAGAACCCCAACTGGGGAAGAAGAGAGTCTCAGGAAAAAAATAAAAGCAGAAACATTTGTTCTTCAAGGATGTTCTAGGCCTTTTGATGCTTCTTGGACTGCTGCTTTGTGTGGGAGTGCCCTCCAAGGGGGATAGAGAGGGAAAGCACCTAGATTCTTTGTTCTTAGGACTTCTGGAACTTTTTTGGCTAGATTTTTCATATAATAGTACCTTTCCAAAGCATCTGGTAAGTGTTTTAAGTGGTTTCACATCTATCATCTTATTTGATTCTCCTAGCAGCTGTTTCCAAGACCCATGAAACTCTGGAGCCGAAAGATAGTTTGAGGTCATTTAGATTAATCCTGTTCCTCTTACATTAAAAGAAGCCCATTCTAGAGAGATCAAGTGGTGAAGATTTGACCATCACTACTAGGTCTTGGCCTGTGCCTTTTTTGAACAAAATAGATCATCAGCATCTCAAATTCCTCCCTTCCCAATTCCCATCATGGAAAAGCCCACTCTGCTTCTAGGTGAGTTCTAGGTGTTTTGCAAACAATGGAACTAAGGGCTTTAAATTTCTTCTACCAAAAAAAAAAAAAAAAAAAAAGGTTGTGATTGAATAGTTCTTGCTCCAGAGCCTACTTTTTATGCTCCTTTTTGTATTAACCTCATGCTAGTGATACCGAGCCCAGCTACACTTTGGTTCTCTCCTTTGATTCCTGGAGATAAGAAAATCATTTATTTTTTTGGGTCATGGAAGGAGGGTAGATTTTGTAACTTGTCACTTATGCCAATTCCCATGGGAGCTTTCAGGCTTTCCAGGTGGCTCAGTGGTAAAGAATCCA
This sequence comes from Cervus canadensis, assembly GCF_019320065.1. NCBI lineage: Eukaryota > Metazoa > Chordata > Mammalia > Artiodactyla > Cervidae > Cervus > Cervus canadensis. Next base: position 11,719,743 of record NC_057398.1, read on the forward strand.
CCTGCCAATGCAGAAGATGCAGGTTTGATACCTGGGTCAGGAAGATCTCCTGGAGAAGGGAATGGCAACCCACTCCAGTATTCTTGTCTGGAAAATCCCATGGACAGAGGAGCCTGGCAGGCCTCAATCCATGGAGTTGCAAAGAGTCCAACACAGGTGAGTGAGCATGCAAGCATGGGAGATTTCAATCAAGATGTTTAATAACCCAAATATGAACTAAGAGCCTATTTATAAATATCTGGAAGAGTCCCCAGTAACCCATCACCCAAGATGCTATTCAGAGCCCAGTAGAGATTATAGCACAGTCCAGGGAGCCTGTAGGAGGCCCCTTATCCTTTGCCTTTGAATCTTGGTTGGATTGGCAGAGCTGATTTTTGACCTGACTACCCACTTAATCTCCTATGGCAGAGGTAAAAGAGAAAAAAGTGGCCCATGACCTGACTCAGAAGACAGACTTTGCCCCGGTCAACTTACCGTACGTGGTGTCACGAGGGTCCTGTAATCACATTAAGGGAGTATGATCTTTCCCACCTTAGCAAGGCCTTTGCCTCCAGCTCTGAACTCAGATTAGCAACTCTTCCTGCACAGGACGGGGTTAGCTAGAGCATTATTGGGCCAGGAGGCAAAAAACTCCCTTCTCACACAAGGCTGACTTCAGAGAGCAGCTGTAAGGCAGGAAAGCATTAATGCAAGCGGACCACTTGGAACACAATAAGGACTCACCAGAGTTCAGCACTTTTTTTTTTTTTTTAAGATTCTTTTATGTGGGCCATTTTTTAAAGTCTTCATTGAATTTGTTACAATACTGCTTCTGTTTTATGTTTTGGTTTTTTGGCCCCGATGTATGTGGGATATTAGCTTCCCACCAGGGGATGGAACCTGCGCCTCCTGCATTGGAAGGTGAAGTCTTACCCACTGGACCACCAGGGAAGGCCCTCAGCTCCTATTATTCCTGGGTGCTCCTCATCCTCTGGGGAATTGTGATAACCAAGACAAATCCCATCATATACAAAGTATAATCATTTGAACTACACTGGGAAAGTGAGCCCATAGGTAAGGTGAAATCTTTACTTTTTCCCCTAGCTAAGGGGTCCAGTCTTGGTAAGCAGTAATGACATAAAGCTGCAGGAATCTTTTCATTTTTACAGGTTGAGACTAGGAGAAACCATCTATCAACTTCTATAGTTTTAGCATATATTTGTTCAGTTACAGTTTACATTTTTACTCAGACACCCTTTTAAGGGCTTATCTCATGTTCTTCTGTATGCCCTTGTACTAAAACATCTATTTTGTATGTCTCTGACTGAATCATTCTAGGTTGATAGAAAACGCTCTCTCCTATTAATTCCTCCTATCATTGTGCCCTCCAAGCTGTTAATGCTCCTGAATTTCAGTATTCAAATGCTCTGGTGTTCAAGTGCTCTGTTAGTTTAGTCCTATTTATTAAAAGTTTAGGAGGTTCATGATTCCAAATATTTTCTAGGCCTTACCATTTAGAGTAGCTCAGAGCCAGGCAGCTGGTGTGCAATCTAAGTTTTACTATTAATACTTACTTATGCTGGAACTCTGATCAAGATACTTAGTCTATGTTTGTATTAGTTTCTGCATTTGCAAAACAGAGGTAATAATAGAACAACCAAATAGGATTAAAAGAGTTAATATACAGAAAGCACTTAGAGATCTATCTAATGCTTATAGTAAACATCACCATTACAATTATTCTGTAACTAAAAGTAATATTATCCTAAAGGCAATCAACCCTGAATATTCATTGGAAGGACTGATGCTGAAGCTGAAGCTCTAATACTTGTTGAGAAGAGCTGACTCATTGGAAAAGACCCTGATGCTGGCAAAGATCGAAGGCAGGAGGAGAAGGGGGCAGCAGAGGATGAGATGGTTGTATGGCATCATCGACTCAATGGACATGAGTTTGAGCAAACTCTGGGAGATAGTGAATGATGGCGAAGACTGGCATGCTCCAGTTTGTGGGGTTGCAAAGAGTCAGACACGACTTTACAACTGAATAACAACAAAAGCAATATTAAGATCCCTCCCACATAGGGAACTATATTTAATATCCTATGATAAACCATAATGGAAAATAATATAAAAAATAATGTATATATATGTATAACGGAGTCACTCTGCTGTATAGCAAAGATTGGTGCAACAATTAAGTCAATTATACTTCAATAAAAAAATAGTTTCCTTCCCATAATGCTTTATGGGGACCATGTAATTTATGAAATATGTTACTACCTTACCACCTTGCAATATCAGTATCAACTTTGGGTCTTGGGATCCCTCATTGTTGGAAAGATGCCATAAACTATAAGGAGATAAGAAGTTTTGGAATTGAACAATGTAAATAAAATAAAGGAAAACTCAAATACCATCTAAAAACAAAAATGATTCAGTAGTTTTTAATATATCAGTAACTGTTCTCTCTAGAAACTAAAGTCCATTTAATTTAAGAACTGATATAATTCTTCCAACAACAGACAAACATATTAATGCTACAGAGATTTTTTTTTCTACTAAGAGAATGGAGTAAGCTCTGTACATGAGTAGGAACATTCTAGAACTCTCTGCCGGGATTTTATTTACCTAGAGATTTCAGTCTTGTTCTAAAAGCTAAATTATTTGAATGCCCTTGTATTTGTCTATGGACTTTCCTTTTTTTTTTTTCCTTCAGCTGAGGTCTATATTAGTGACTAAGATGACTGTGAAGACCGCTGTATATAAACCTTGTATACTGTGCTTTAGATCAGTTTGAGGGATTTTTGAAGGATTATTTTGATTATAAACAATTACAGCTTTATCTATGGTGACATAGGATTAATTTGCCACCACTGATCCCCTGCAGGTTGGCCTTCTAGTGAAGTAATTGAGTTTCCTTGAAGTTCCATGCACACTGGTTTTGAGTCAGTGCTTAAGATTATCAGTCCTAATCAACTGCAAATTTGGACACCGACCTCCTATCTTCATCCATACTATCATGGCAGGAAGGTGCTGGAGTTATCCTCAACAGTGAATACTTAAGATGAGAGGATATGATTGGAACCAAGGTTCTGTTAACTAACATTGCTGTTGTACCTTGGCCCCTGTTCAAACCAGGAAAGGGGGCGTGCTTCCTTAATTATGCAGCATAGGAGCCCTAGAGGCCCAAAGTTTGGGTCCCTTTTTTATCATCTGAAATACAAATATGGTAGATTTCTATGCACAGCCCAAGCAAGTCTGGTATACGGGACCATTGGCTACTTACACCAAATTATGTGATAGCCATGACTTGCATGGGTGCACGCTAAGTTGCTTCAGTCATGTCTGACTCTTTGTGACTCCACTGACTGTGGCCCGCCAGGCCCCTCTGTCCATGGGATTCTCCAGGCAAGAATACTGGAGTTGGTTGCTATTCCCTTCTCCAGGGGATCATCTTCCCGATGAAGGATCTAACCTGCATCTCTTATGTCTCCTGAATTGACAGGTGGGTTCTTTACCCCCAGCACCACCTGGAAAGCCAGATAACCATGGCTTAGGGTTCTCCAGTTTTTATGAGACTACTATATTAACCTTTCATCTTCTGTCCATCCCCATCTCACTAAAACTGTAATAGATGGAATATATATATATATATATATATATACATAGATTTTATACATTTACAAATCTTACTTTTTAAATTTTGAAGAGGCAAAATTCTCTCATTACTTCCTCTGTCTTTTCCAGCAGAGTTAGAAGGTTAAGGAAGACGTAAGACTAAAACCCTGAACCTCAGTTTTTCAGCCTCTAGCACTTTTCTGCTTGTTATATTATTGAAGTCTAGTCATTCTGCATATGTCATGTTGCTATAGTGTGTTGGCTCCAAGCAACAATAACAACAGTAGAAAGTTTGAATATCATTTTCCAAGCACTTGTGACAAGCAGTTCAAAGTATTATCTTCTTTAATTCTCATAAGTACCCTCCAAAAATTTATTTACTATTTTAAAAGTGAATAAATAGATGCTCAGAGAGGGTTAGGGACTGGTTTGTGGATCCATAGCAGAAAGATGACTGATCTTTGAATCAATCCCAAATCTGTCTGACTCCAGCTTTCAAGCTCTAAAACTTGATTCTCCACCACCTTTCCACTCTGGGAGTGAGATGGAGACCCAGGCCTGCCACGTCACCTCAGTTTCTATTCATGTCTCTTCATCCACAATATTATATGAAGACTCCTTCCTATAAAAAAGCCTATATTTTATTTTTCTTTAGATATTTGAGGCACTGACTATGTAGTTGCTGTTTTTTTTCTCAGAAATGTTATTTTGTGCTACTTCCTCCATAAAACAATTATCATCAGTAATTTATTTACAAGTTCATTTACAAAAGGACAATTCCTAAAGGCATTAATTTAACCTACTGACACCTTCCTGATATGACTGATTACCTGTTTTCAAAGTTCACTGTACTTTTGAAGCATCAAATAAGAAGACAGCAGAGCACATTGATGGAGGCTAGGTGTGGTATATGACCACTCTTCTATCCTACTCAAATTATCATTTTATTTTAGTTTTTATATACTGTCCTGACAAGTGAGGGAGTTGACAGAAAAATAACAAAATCTGATACACAAACTTAAGTTTAAGATTTGGGTAAATAATTCCACTAACCTCAGGAGACTGTCGGGTGAAACTGTGTAGTAGTATTTTATACTGGTTGATGTTTATGTTATGATGTTGAGCCGTTCCATTCCATATATGTTCTCTCTTAAAAATGGCAATAACACTTTAAATATATATTTGGAATGCTTTAATTACAAGTTAGTTTGAATAGTAAACATTTTTATGTTTCTGAGGTTAAATCTAAATTAGAAATCCATCATTCAGAAAAACACTTTTTTTCAGAGGATCTCCGCGTTTATGATGGAGTACATCAAAGCCCATCGACACCTGAATCTACCATGCATTTACTTCCAAAGTAATGATACTTTGGTGGAGATAATGAAATACTTTGGTGGAGTTATTTGGTGGATATAATGAAAATCTTCTCTCCTCAACTGGTATGCCTGTATGTTTCTCTCTTCCGTATGGTGGGACTGTAGGGGATTTGGAGTCAGTTCAAATGAGAATGAACCTTAGTGCTGTGACCTAGGGCAGGATTTACACCTCCTATTAGAATTTATTTTTAAACCCTGGTGGCTCAGATGGTAAAGCATCTGCCTGCAATGCGGGATACCCAGGTTCGATCCCTGGGTTGGAAAGATCTCCTGGAAAAGGGATTGGCAACCCACTCCAGTACTCTTGCCTGGAAAATCCCATGAACAGAAGAGCCCGTAGGCTACAGTCCATGGGGTTGCAAAGAGTTGGACAGAACTGAGTGACTTCACTTTCACATTATAAGAATGTGGTAGCTACAGATTTTTTTTTTCCCCCTGAACATCTTTTCTTTTCCTTACTTTCTCTGGTCACTGAACTCTTCTTTCTATGCGACCCTCCTCTGTGTGGTTTGGTTGAGTCTGATTACACCCTCTCACTACACGATGGGCGCGTGACCCACCCTGGCCAGGGTGCCCTGTTCAAATCATTGGTTCAGGTAGAGTGATGTGATCCAAGCCCAAAAACCAGAGACTTCCTCGGGACGTTTTTCCCCAGAATCGTCAGGAAAAAGGCACTCTTTCTCCCCTCTGGGATTGCGAGCTCTAAGGCTGATGTCAGCCTGGCACATTGGGGGTCATCCTTGACATACATGGCAAGAGTCTGTCTGAGAATAGGGCCAACACAGAGGGAAACAGGGCTGAGCAAAGAAGATGAAGCCAGGAATATGATAACCTTTGAACCTGTGGCCTCAGCCAGGCCCGAAGGCAGTGCTGTAGATTTTCCAGTTGTTTGAGCCAACTAAATAAATTCCTTTGCCTAAAATAGTTTGAATTGGATTCCTGGCAGTTTTACCCAAAGAATCCTTATTCATAGACTCCTTTGGTTTTCCAATTTGTAAAACGGTAATGAGATTCAGTACATCGTAGAGTAAGGTTTAAATAAAATGATGTGTGCCAACTACAGAGCACACATTACATCCTCAACAAATGAGCCCTGAATTCAACAGCAGGCAAGCTCTCTGATTTCCTTCCCTAGGAAGAAATCTGTCTCTGCAGTTTCTCTCTGCCTGGCTCCCAGCTGAGAGCCCTAGTTCTTGCCTTCTCCGGGATGGGTCGCTTGACTGTGGGGCTGCCTGTTCCCGAGCCCAGTTGGTCAGAGAGCCTTGCCCGGCTCTTGGTGGGCAGATGCTTTTCAGAGGGTAAAGAAGAAACGGTCTCTCCTCTGAGGTGTGCGAGAGAGATCTCACCTAGAGAAGACAGCCGCTCTCACAGGGATGCCCGAGGAGACCACATTTAAGGCCCGGATGAGCTGATTTTGGTCCTCGTTCAGGAACATCTGGAGGAACAGCTGTGGATGACAAGAACGTGTTTATCTCTTTCAAAAAGAAAAGTAGTCAAAAGGCAGGGAACGCAGCTCGACCAAATAGAGATGTGCTCCCATCATCCACACTTGGGGTGGAGAATAGTGGAAGAAAAACACAGCTTGTTTTTAAATCAAACAGCTTAAAGGGGAATGAGTTGAGGGGGTGGAAGAGAGAACTAAAGTCTTCAAGCCTCGATGCTTCCTATCTGCTGCTAATGGTAGTAATAAGAATCTAGAAAATATATCAATATCTGACTTCAAAATTTTCTCCACTGGCAAAACCTAAATTTCTTCCTTATTATTGGAAGGTTAACTCCCTTGGGATTTTATTTGGGAGCTAGTATTATTGATGTCCTGAAAAAGTCCCTAAAATTTACTATACTTTCATAAGTCAGAATTTTCTTTCTTTCTTTTGGCAGCATTAAAAAGACTACTATGACTTTTCACGAACAAATTCAATAGTTTGGGCTTCAGCCTTACAAATTTATGATCATGGCTTTTAAAAGAATTTTGTTTTCTAAAAAAGTGCCTGCCTCATATTTCCCAAAACTAGGAAAAATAAAATTTAAGCATTTATGATACTTGGAAAAAAGTAGACTAGTTGCAGTTTTATGGTCTAAACTCTGACTATAATAACCACTTTTTTTTTTCCTTGTAGCCAAGTTACCGAGGGTTTTTTCTCTCTCCTTATAAGCAGATGAAGCTTCAAGTAGATGAAGAAGAATTAGAACCTGATATTAAACTAGTTTTGGAGGCATGTTAGATTGGTTATTATTACATACTTTCTAATTTTCCTTTGTGGGGAAATGATAACAAATCATATCTAGAATACTCATCTGTGGTAGTGCAACGGGGAAATTCAGGTTTATTTCTAAGAGGGAGAAAAAGCCTTGCAAAACATATGGGCTTAGCTTTATAGGAAACAGTTTCTAGACAAACATGGATGAATGGTTTAACAGCAGCAGGGCACCCATTTATGTAAATACTGAACTGTGGGACTCAAAAAAACAAATTCAAAGAAAAACATTATTAATCAGCTTGAGATCCCCCCGCCTCCTCTCAACATTCTAAAAGAACAAACAGATCAACATTCAGGAATGCTTTCAACAAGAACAACAAGCAAAGCATGATTTAGAGTTGCCCTTGATAAAACTTTTCAGAGTTTAAAAAAAAAAAAAACTTTTCAGAATTATTTAGACTCTTTAGCTGTTCTTCATTTTCATGCATCATACATGTGGAAATAGTCAAACATCAAAATACCATAATGTCCTAATTGCTTTTCCTTTAAAATTGTGCCTAATCAACTTCTGGTTGACCCACCAAATATGCTGCACCCTCTCTATGATGAAAGCAGGTACTAAATATATACCTGACTTTTATAGAAGAGTTTACATACCAGTATTCAAATTGCCTTACTGAAAGTGTCTTTGTAGAAAGATACAGTAGAGTATTAGCTAGAAATCTTATATTAACTAAATTTGCGAAGTGAAGTGGAGATTTAAGATGTTCTGAGTAATCTAGATCTGAAATGCTTTCAGGGTGATCACCTAAAATAATTAAGAAATGGACAGGGAATAATTTTTGTTCCTTGATTTATTGCTGTAATTTTCTTCATTGAATGCTTAGTTCAGCGAAAACTTGTGGAAAATTCTAATAGCCCCATTACAGACTCTAGGCACCTGTTAGGTAAATGTTTAGTCATTCACATCTTACCAAGCAGAAGACAGAGCCACTGGCTCAGTTCCTCTCTGGCTAATCATTTTCATACTCATGTTCTTTAAATCAGAGATCCCCAACCTCTGGGATCTAATGCCTGATGATCTGAAGTGGAGCTGATGTAATAAAAATAGAAATAAAGCACACAATAAATGTAATGTATTTGAATCATTCCCAAACCATCACTCTTCTGGTCTGTGAAAAAATTCTTTCATGAAACAGGTCCCTGGTGCCAAAAAGCTTGGGGATTACTGCTTTAGATAATTTTGCTTACACTTGAAGAAGTTCATTGCAGGGTTGGGATGGGGACAATTTTTAAATATAGTAGTAAAACTGTCTGAACATTCCTAAACAGTGTTATTGATCATGAGGTTAATGCATTTAGATTCTTGGATGGCCGATGTTAATCTGTACTTGGATTGAATGTCTCTTTATATGTATCTTTGTTAGGGTTAAAGATTGTGTTTAAATGTAATTGTCAATGCTGAAGATGCTCCTTATTGTATTCTTATAGATAAATGGGTATAATCACACATAAAATGTTCAGTAAATTGTAATTGTGAGGTAAATACTTTCTCAGACACATTAAATGGTGCATTTATAAAAATCCAAACCATGTTGAAAGATATTTCTCAATAGAAATAAGTACATAAAAATAATTTCTCAATAAGTCTATCACTTTTAGTGTCTAGATTAGAGAGCTAACTAATATATCTAATTTCTAGATTAAAGGCTTATATAACTTAATATTACTAAAAACTGACAGTCTTAAATATGTGTTTGTGTGTGTCTATTGGTGGACTCAACTTTAGAAAAATAAGCTTTATAGTAGGCTTACTTTTATACTACTTTTAATGATTACACTTATTTTGAATATTTGCAACATTTAACAATCATTTATCTGCTATTTGGAATCCTAGTATAACCATTTTCAACTATTTGAGGATTCCTTATGAATTTTTTATAATGTTTTAATAGGTTTATAAACTATTACAGAGCAGTCCTTTGGAGAATGAGATTTCTAACTGTTTTTTATGTGTATGACACACACACACACAAAATAATGAGCAACTTTCCACAGTCAAATAGCTAGATTTTTAAAAAGCCTTTAGTAGGTATGGTTATGTGAACAGTGTTAAATGCCATGTGCAACATTATAACAGTGAAACATTTTTTAAAAATCTTTATTTTCCTGAAAATTTTGTCTCTTCAACAAAATATCTCTATTTTAATTTTTTCCTGAACTTTTTTCTAGTCCTTATCTATATACTTACAACATTTTAATTATATAGCATGCGTTTGTAAGGTATATGTATATGCTATAGTATATACATTTAAAGTATACATTATAAAGTATATACTTTATGCATTATTTATATACTATATAAAAATTAGTATATATTATTTATATACTATTAAAATATAAATATAAAAATATATAAAGTATATACATAAAGTATACTTAAATGTATAGTATTATTATTATTAAATGTATAGTATTAAAATGTATACTTATTATTATTTACTCCATTGGCGTTGTGTTTCAGCTTTGGTTTTTATGAAGTGCCTTTGTCTACGCTTATTGGAGATCTACATTTGTAACCATGGAAAGTAGATATAAGCCTTAGGGTACTAAAAATTGAAAAGTATTAAAATCAAATATCTCTTTTTTGTTACTTAAACACATTTTCTGGTTGTGAGGATGAAATATATCAATAACAAGACAAAGTTGGACAACAGCAATTATTGTAATTTCTGTTACTAGCTTCTAATAGTCAGTCAGTCAGTCAGTCAGTCATGTTTCACTCTTTGTGACCCCATGGACTGCAGCACGCCAGGCTTCCCTGTCCATCACCAACTCCCAGAGCTTTCTCAGACTCATGTCCATCAAGCCAGTGATGCCACCCAAACATCTCATCCTCTGTCATCCCTTTCTCCTGCCTTCAATCTTTCCCAGCATCAGATTTTTTCCAGTGAGTCAGTTCTTCATATCAGATGGCCAAAGAATTGTAGCTTCAGCTTCAGCATCAGTCCTTCCAATGAATACTCAGGACTGATCTCCTTTAGGATGGACTGGTTTGATCTCCTTGCAGTCCAAGGGACTCTCAACAGTCTTCTCCAACACCACGGTTCAAAAGCATCAATTCTTTGGTGCTCAGCTTTCTTCATGGTCCAACTCTCACATCCATACATGACCGCTGGAAAACTTGAATCTAACTTGACCATGAAATTATACCAATACTGTCTTTGTTCGGGCTGCTCTGGTGAGCACTGAAGGATTCATTGTGTCAGTCATTGACTTTCCATTCTATAGGGAAGCAAACAAAGGAAAGAATACTTAACAGAGATGGGCTCTGGTTCTGACTTTTATTTATACATAAAGCCCCAAATAGCAATTAGTAGCTTTTCATCTCTACGAACTCTTTTTCGATTGCGGTAAGTGTTGTACCAAATATTTTCATTTATGTTTTCTTTCTTAAATGTTCCTAATGAGCTTATGAAGTAGATCCCATTTTGCAGATAAAGAAACTAAGATTCCCAGTGCTTGAGAACTTGCTCAAAGTCACCTCTCTACAGAACAATGCCTTTGAGCCTTGTGTTAAGCCAGGCAGTATGACTCCACAGCAAGCCCATGTAACCACTAAAATGCATTTCACCTAAAAGTGAAAAGTTGAAGGAACTCAACTGTTGAAAAAGACCTCATTGCTGTCATTTTCTAAGGATTTCATTGTCAACATCAAGATCATTAGTCTGGTGAGACATCCTTGAGCCTGTCTTGGAGATGACTCATTTCTCTTATTATGGATTTTAAATGTAATATACTGCGGTACCTGTTGCGTTTTGGATCATCACATGGTCTTTCAGTATCTGCTCAAGAGATTGAGCTCTTCTTTCCTGGGAGGGGCCTGGATTTACTTTGGGAAAAATAGATCCAAATATGTTTCACTTTTCTCTATGTAGATGATCTAAAGATTTATGAGACGGAAGAGAAGGTGGTGCAGATGCTACCCTCTTCCTGTTACTGCCTGGTCACTATCACTGCATATTTATCCTTTGCTACAAATGTGGAGCTGACTCAGTGTAGTGGAGGTCCCAGAACCTAGGTTATATTCATATCTAGTCCCAGGAGTCTGGAGTGGATGGACATGGAGACTATTCTTCCTGGAGAGAGCTGATAACAGTCATATCTTTATAAGCAGCTACCCTACAGTCTAGAGCCATTTAAGCCAAGATTTTCAGCTCAGTCTATCCTGGAGTTAGTGAGAAAGAAAGCAACAGTCTGTCTCTAGCCACTGAGAGTGCTGGAGTATGATAATAACTGTTCCAACAGACGGGCATATTACAAAAGAGTTTGTTCACTATGGACAAAGTTCTCTTACGAACTAAGGACTAGAATTGGCAAGGTGTATTATGATTGCCTGGGCAAATTGTGCTTCATATTTTATCTATATTGTGTTCTTCTTTAAGATATTTTCTGGTCAGTTCATCTTTTGTTCTTTAACACAGGTGCCATCCAGTTCTTTTAGGCTGTCGAACCCTCTGGAGACAACAAAATCAACTGGAAAAGCTATCAAAGTTATGAGTCAGTTTTTTTCCTCAAAGTGGAAATCTTTCAAGAATTAACTAGGGAAAACATGTTCAAGATGTGTTCACTAGATAGATATGGAATAAATTTAGCTAGAAATAAGAATACAACTTTCTTAAAAATATCTTCATGTATTCTGCACTTATGTGTAGTTAATTTTCACTTAGATTAATCACTCTGCTTGGTTCTGTTTACATAATATAAAAATGTGTCTAAAGTATCATAATAATTATTCCAGAACCATCTGCTCCTTTGTGTCTCCAGAAGCAGAGAATGGCATGCTTTAGCATTTTAAGTTATTCAATTTCTAACAAATGAGAAAATTTTAGAACAAAGATAGATTTTGATGGTTCATTTAACACTATACATAATTATGCAACATACTTTTCAATAACTTCTCAAGAATGTGAAAACTCTGGGTAAGAGAAAAATCAGATGAGAAATTAACCTCTTATGGAGAGATTTCATTAGGAAATAATCTAAGAATTTACTATATGATTCATTAAAGACTTAGTCAATATTTGCAGTGAATTGTCAATGTGATTTACTACTTAGAAAGAATATGACTCTACACTATGTGATGGAATTAGGAACCAGTAAAATTTAAGATTGTAAGAAATATTATACTTGTTATACATTGCTTATCATTTTAGATTAATGATTGAAACATCAGCAGAACATGGTGATGTCCAGCATTATAAAAAGAGCTTGTATTAGAAACTATTAGTGTGGTATGTGTTTCACAATAGTCTTGCATTGACTTGTCAATAATGTCTTCTTTAGTGTTGCTTATGACTGGTAGCAGGAATGTTTAAAAACCATATGGAAGTAAGAAAATATGTTCTTTCACTAGAGCCTACAACTTTGCATGGTTCTTGAGCTGGATAGGATGAGTAGGAAGCAAGCAAATAGGCAAGTAAGTTGTTTACCTTGCTAGATATACTGACGGAAACAAGGATTTTCTGTCTCTGCTGCTGCTGCTGCTAAGTCGCTTCAGTCGTGTGTCTGACTCTGTGCGACCCCATAGACGGCAGCCCACCAGGCCCCTCCGTCCATGGGATTTTCCAGGCAAGAACACTGGAGTGGGTTGCCATTTCCTTCTCCGGTCTCTAGCTTTCCCCTAATCATTGTCATTGAGTCATCCATATTTTATTATTTGGAAAGATGTGTATAATAGTTATGTCTGTATGGATTCAATACAGACATGTTCACTATCAACATTTAATTTCTCTCTTCCTTCTAATGAAAATCTAAACCTTTGGTTTAGCTACAGGAAGCTTTCTTTTGCATTTAAGACATTAAACATTTTCCTTTTCCCTCCATGTCCATTTCTGAAAACAAAAATAAATAGATTTTTATTTGTTGGGAATAAATAAATGGGAAAAATACATTATACTGGAAAATGGGGAAAATACATTATATTGGAAAATGATGGTATGGGTTTTAATTTCAGATCTCCTGCTAAGTAGCCAATAATTATGGGCAAATTATGGGCAAATTGTTGAACCACTCTTGGTCTGGGTTTTCTTATTTGTTGAATTGAGGAGATTGGATCAGGTAACTTCCAAGACTTGTGTCATTGCTGTGTTTTTATGACTCTAAGAATTTTATTGAGTTAGTCCTCTTGTATACACTTATGGGTAGGTCTATATAAGTACACATCTCCATCCTCCCCTTATTTTGTCTCCTGTGAACTTTGAAAAGAGCTCTCTCTGTCTCTTTTTTGAAACTTTCCTCTTTTTTCTTCAGTGACACCACACTCTGCTGGTATTCCTATTAACTCTCTAACTTCTCCTTCTTAGTCTTTTCGCTGAGAACTTTTTTCCTCATTAAATATTTCTGTTGCCTTTCCTGAGCCCTCTTCTATTTTGCATACTTTCTCCTTCTATTATCATACTGATATTCATACCTCTAAATGTTACCTAGATCTTGCTGACTTTCATATCCATATACGTAGCCTTGATTTTTTCTTTGAGCTTTTGGCTTATAGTATTTTGAACAGCCTGCTTGACCTCTCCATTTGAAGGCTATTAGAAGCTCCAATTTTAACACATATTTTCCTAAACTTTTGATTACTCTCGCCATTGTCAAGCCTATCTTATTTTTGTTGTTGTTTTGTTTGTGTGTTAGTTGCTCAGTCATATCCCACTCTTTGCAATCCCATGGACTGTAGTCCACCAGATTCCTCTTTCCATGGAATTCTCCAGGCAGTAATACTGGGGAGGGTTGCCATTCCCTTCTCCAGGGGATCTTTCTGACCCAGGGATCAAACCTGAGTCTCCTGCATTGCAGGCAGATTCTTTACCATCTGAGTCACCAATCCTATTAGTAAATAGCAAGTCCACCTGTCTCCTGATTGTTTAAGCCAGAAATCTTAGACCCATTCTTGATTTCTTCTCTTCTTTAAGAATCCAGCTGTCGGCATATCCTGGTAATTTTTTCCCTGAGATTTATCCTGACCCTATTTCCTTCTCCTCATCTCTACTCCACCATCTTGATCAAGAAAATCACTCTTTCTCATCTGGACTTTTACAGAATGAGATCCTGACCCTCACTTCCATTTCTGTCCTCTGCAATCCTTTTTCCAAATAGCAGCTGGAATAATTTTCTTGCTATGTAAATCAGATTATGTAAGACATCACACCAAAGATTGTCCCTTACTGGAAAATCAAAGCACTCTACCATGGCCTGTAAGACCCAGACTTTGACCCCCTCTGCAGCTTTATCTTGGGCTTCCCTGGTGGTTCAGATGGTAAAGAATCCACCTGCAACGCGGGAGACCTGGGTTCGATCCCTGGGTTGGAAAGATCCCCTAGAGGAGGGCATGACAACCCACTTCAGTATTCTTGCATAGAGAAGTCCAAGGACAGAGGAGTCTGGCAGGCTACAGTCTATGGGGACGCAAAGAGTCGGCAATGACTGAGTGACTAAGCACATCACACACAGCTTCATCTTTCGACCCTTCCCTCTGCACTCATGGTTCCACTAGCCTTTTAGTTCTGTGAAAAAACCAAGCTTTCCCTGCCTCAAACCTTTGCATTTTTAATTTCTTCTCCCTCTAAGACTGACTCCTTCTCATCCTTCCCATCACACTTTATCACCTCTTTAAGAGGCTTTCCTGTGTAATATGAGAAACATCCTATCTAATATAGTTCCATTCCTCATTAGTCCTTATTACTTACTAGCAACATTCATACCTTTTATATTGTACTCATTACAGCAATTATTATTTTTTTTTGTAGATGGTCTTCTTGAGGTGGACACTGTTAGATGCCTTCCTAATATCTCTTCTTGCTTTTTTCTTATTAAGAAGTCCTTGGTATCCTTCGGAGTGTCATTGTGCCCAGGTAAATAGAAATGCTTCACTAAGCTCTCTTGCCACTAGTGTGGCAGTGTGATACAGGTCTAATCAACGAGTCTTAAACTGATGGTTTCCTGGGAAGCTTAGATACTCAATCCCATGTGTGATGCGTTCTTGATCATTACGTTTTCCTCTTGGGTGCAACTGCCTGAGAACAGCAGCCGTGCCCATCTTGCAGCCCCTGCATGTTCCTTAAATGCCTGGCACACAGTAAGCTCTTGGTTAATGTTTGTTAATTTAAGACTAGAATTTGAAGCACAAAAACAACCACTACAAAAAAAGCCAAAGCACACATTGGGGAAGAATATTTTCAGCATACATCAGAAATACTGTCAATACGTTTAAAATATGAAGATTTGTGTAAAGCAATATGAAGAAATATTAATAATATCGAAGTAATACAGATGGACATGAGTTTGAGTAAACTCCGGGAGTTGGTGATGGACAGGGAGGCCTGGCGTGCTGCGGTTCATGGGGTCGCAAAGAGTCGGACACGACTGAGCGACTGAGCTGAATTGAACTGAATACAGACTAAAACAATAAATTGGCATATTTTAATCAAATATTTGAAACTATCCATTGTTGTTGAATTCAAAATGAGACTGATATTTTTAATTGATTTTGTTTGTATTATAAACAGGCTCAACTCTTTTGGAAAGAATTTTAGTACAGTTCATTTCAGTTCAGTCGCTCAGTCATGTCCAACTCTTTGTGACCCCATGGACTGCAGCATGCCATGATTCCCTGTCCATCACCAATTCCTGGAGCTTGCTCAAGCTCATGTCCATCAAGTCAGTGATGCCATCCAACCATCTCATCCTTTGTTGTCCCCTTCTACTCCTGCCTTCAATAGTTCCCAGCATCAGGATCTTTTCAAATGAGTCAGTTCTTCACATCAGGTGGCCAAAGTGTGAAGTTTCAGCTTCAGCATCAGTCCTTCCAATGAATATTCAGGACTGATTTCCTTTAGAATGGACAGATTGGATCTCCTCGCTGCCCAAGGGACTCTCAAGAGTCTTCTCCAACATCACAGTTCAAAAGCATCAATTCTTCAGCGCTCAGCTTTCCTTATGGTCCAACTCTCACACCCATACATGACTATAGGAGAAACCATAGCTTTGACTAGACAAACCTTTGTCAGCAAAGTAATGTCTCTGCTTTTTAATATGATATAAAAGGTTGGTCATAGCTTTTCTTCCAAGGAGCAAGTGTCTTTTAATTTCATGGCTGCAGTCACCATCTGTACTGATTTTGGAGCCCAAAAGAGTAAAATCAGCCACTGTTTCCATTGTTTCTCTATTTGCCATGAAGTGATGGGACTAGATGCCATGATCTTAGTTTTCTGAATGTTGAGTTTTAAGCCAACTTTTTCACTCTCCTCTTTCACTTTCATCAAGAGGTTCTTTAGTTCTTCTTCACTTTCTGCCAAAAGGGTGGTGTCATCTGCATATCTGAGGTTATTGATATTTTTCCCAGCAATCTTGATTCCAGCTTGTGTTTCATCCAGCCTGGCATTTCACATGATGTACTCTGCATATAAGTTAAATAAGCAGGGTGACAATATACAGCCTTGATGTACTCCTTTTCCTATTTGGAACCAGTCTGTTGTTCCATGTCCAGTTCTAACTGTTGCATCTTGACCTGCATACAGATTTCTCAGGAGGCAAATAAGGTGGTCTGGTGTTCCCATCTACTGAAGAGTTTTCCACAGTTTCTTGTGATCCACACAGTCAAGGGCTTTGGCATAGTCAATAAAGCAGAAGCAGATATTTTTCTGGGATTCTCTTGCTTTTGCTATGATCCAACGGATGTTGGCAATTTGATCTCTGGTTCCTCTGCCTTTTCTAAATCCATCTTGAACATCTGGAAGTTCACAGTTCACAGACTGTTGAAGCCTGGCTTGAAGAATTTTGAGCATTACTCTGCTAGCATGTGAGATGAGTGCAATTGTGTAGTAGTTTTAACATTCTTTGGCACTGCCTTTCCTTGGGACTGGGATGAAAACTGACATTTTCCAGTTCTGTGGTCACTACTGAGTTTTCCAAATTTGCTGGCATATTGAGTGCAGCACTTTCACAACATCATCTTTTAGGATTTGAAATAGCTCAACTGGAATTCCATCACCTCCACTAGCTTTGTTCATATTGATGCTTCCTAAGGCCCACTTGACTTCTCATTCCAGATGTCTGGCTCTAGGTGAGTGATCACACCATCATGTTTATCTGGGTGATGAAGATCATTATTGCATAGTTCTTCTGTATGTTCTTGCCACCTCTTCTTAATATCTTCTGCTTATGTTAGGTCCATTCCATTTCTGTCCTTTATAGTGCCCATCTTTGCATGAAATGTTCCCTTGGTATCTCTGATTTTCTTGAAGAGATCTCTAGTCTTTCCCATTCTATTGTTTTCCTCTGTTTCTTTGCATTGATCGCTGAGGAAGGCTTTCTTAACTCTCCTTGCTATTCTTTGGAACTCTGCATTCAAATGGGTATATCTTTCTTTTTTCTCCTTTGCCTTTAGCTTCTCCTCTTTTCTCAGCTGTTTGTAAGGCCTCCTCAGGCAACCATTTTGCCTTTTTGCATTTCTTTTTCTTGGGGATGGTCTTGATCACTGCCTCCTATACAATGTCATGAACCTCTGTCCATTATTCTTCAGGCACTTTGTCTGTCAGATCTAAACCCTTGAATCTGTTTTTCACTTCCACTGTGTAATCATAAGGGATTTGATTTAGGTCATACCCGAATGGTCTTGTGGTTTTCCCTACTTACTTCAATTTAACTCTGAATTTTGCAATAAGGTGTTCATGATCTGAGTCACAGTCAGCTCCCAGTCTTGCTTTTGCTGACTGTATAGAGCTTCTCCATCTTTGACTGCAAAGAATGTAATCAGTCTGATCTCAGTATTGACCATCTAGTGATGTCCATGTGTAGAGTCTTCTCTTGTGTTGTTGGAAGAGGGTGTTTGCTATGACCAGTGCTTTCTCTTGGCAAAGCTCTGTTTGCCTTTGTCCTGCTTCATTTTGTACTCTAAGGCCAAATTTGCCTGTTACTCCAGGTATCTTTGACTTCCTACTTTTGCATTCCAGTCACCTATAATGAAAAGGACATCTTTTTTGGGTGTTAGTTCCCAAAGGTCCTGTAGGTCTTCATAGAACTGTTCAGCTTCTTCAGCATTACTGGTTGGGACATAGACTTGCATTACTGTGATAATCAATGGTTTGCCTTTGAAACGAACAGAGATCATTCTGTTGTTTTTGAGGTTTCACCCAAGTACTGCATTTCAGACATTATAGCTCTCTTGTTGACTATGAGGGCTGCTCCATTTCTCCTAAGGGATTCTTGCCCACAGTAGTAGATAAAATGGTCATGTGAATTAGTGTTTTTAGTGTTTCACATCAAAAACTGTGAAAGTGATGTCCTTCAATTCAGTAGTTTTTTGTTTGTTTGTTTGTTTTTGTTTTTTTCCCCCGAGAAGGAAATTTTGGACAAGGACATTATTCTTCACAGGAAAAGTAATTGAAATGTCCAGCTGTAGAATATGTGTTCCCCACCTTCTAATAGAGTATTATGTGACCATTACATATAATTATTAAGCCTTTGTAGAAATATAAAAATGATTAAATCTGGTGCTAGCACAGTTGAACTAAAAGGTAGGAATCAGTGCTCTCTGTGGCGAGTCGTGGCCGACTGTGATGAGGCCTTGTTTATGACTACCATAGCTGTAAGCAATCAACAGTTTTCAGAGTCATCCAGGTTTAATAAGCCACAAAAGATGGGAAACTTGTTGTCTGTCAAAACTAGAGCACAACAGTGGCTGGTGCTTTGCCGTCTGAGGAGGCCTATTGTCCATCCTCGGTTGCAGCATGGTCAGCATCCTCCCAGTAGCCTTACTGGCAGCAAAGTCATGCAGCTGGTCATGGTTGGGTCAGCGGTGGTGACTGACACTCTAGGTTTAATAGAATGAGCCAGAATCATGTTGGTGATACAGGCCCTTGCCCAGTATTCCACTGGTGCTTAGCTGGCTGGAGATCTTTCTCCATTGACTCCAGCCCAGTTATGCCCTCACCACGCACAGACTCCAGGCAAACCTCCACAAACCAGGCTTGACAATGTATAATTTTAATATAATATAGCTTCTAAATAAGCACAGGTAGATTGCATATAACCTCTTACCTCTATCATAAGAGTTTTGGGATCAATTACAAAATGTTTTGTGTTAGTCACTCAGACTCTGTGACCCTATGAACTATAGCTCGCCAGGCTCCTCCGTCCGTGGAATTCTCTAGACAAGAATACTGAAGTGGGTTGCCATGCCCTTCTCCAGGGGATCTTTCCGACCCAGGGATCAAACCCTGGTCTCCTGCATTGCAGGTGGGTTCTTTACCAATTGAACCATCAGGGAAGCCCTGAGTAGGAAAAACAATTTCCTAATAAAGTATTTGAGCAAGTATTTTGGCTTTGGTGTACATGGGCACTGTAAGCAGGCAGTCTGGCTAATTCAGAATTCAGTCCTGATTTCAAACCACCCTAACTCAAAATCACATATAGTTACCTTATTGTTTCCTACCGTGTTGATTGACTTTCATGTAAACATGCCTATGAAGTCAGAAAATATAAGAAAGGGTGAAAGAAAAGAAGGTGGCTGAGTGGAAGGGCTAAATTGCTGATTCTGTGATGTATGAATGAAACAAGTAATTATACAGATGACTCTCTGTAGGATTCAATTCAGAGAGTAATCAGCTCAGCTCTATTTCCTTCCTCTGAACAGTCCTTTCCTGTTCTGTGTGATATCTGATTCAGCTGAAACTGACATTATTTTCTTTTATTTTGTCACTTGAACTCCTGGTTTTGTTTACATTAGTCAAATTAAATGGCCTTGGTGGAACTGATGAGTTTTGTGTAGGAAAAAATTTAACAAAAATAGCTGCCATTTATTGAAAGGTCTATTAGATGTCCATCTTGTATGGTGGATTATCTCAACCAGTGGCTCAGTGGTAAAAGCATCTGCCTGCAATGTAGGAGTTATAGGTTCTATCCCTGCATTGGGAAGATCCCCTGGAGGAGGAAATGGCAACCCACTCCAATATTCTTGCCTGGAAAATGCCATAGACAGAGGAACCTGACAGAGGCTATAAGTCCATAGGGTTGCAAAGAGGCGGACACAGCTGAGCGGCTGAACGCATAGCACAACACAATCCTCAGAATAGTTCTGGAAGCTGGATGTTATTATTTCATAGTTATTTTGCACATCATGGATAAAGAGTCAGAGGCTTCAAACGTTAAGCTATAACTTATGACAAGGTACGCTCATCTCTGGTTCCGAAGATCATGCTGTTTGCCTCATATATGAAGCTTAAATTATTTTTTTTTCTTCTTTTGAGACTTAACTTTGCCTGTGCAGATGTGATTTTAGCTTTTTATTAAGGACAAGGGTGAAGAAGAGTTATTACACATGTATGGCATTTGCAGATCTTAGTATCTCCGATTTAGGAAAGAATTGTAATAATGCCACTCAGTATTCCACCTACCTCTGGTAAAAGGAAGATTAGAAGATTGGAAAATTTGACATGACTTTGATGTGTTAAATGCTAAATAGTGCTGCACAGGATAAAAATTCTTTGGAAGAAGACCATAACTATTTTTGCAGGTGTTTTAAGAGCAAAAATCTGTTCACTCAGTGATTCCACATTTTTGGGAAGAAGGTAACTAGGAAAAATTTTAGTTTTTTTTTTTTTTTTCTCAAGGAAGGAACATGAAAATGCCAGAAATATAGAGGTAATTATTTTGATCAAGCATTTATGTTATTCATTATGATGGCAAAATCAATTTGTCCTTTATAGAATCATTTGTCAAAAAGCTTGGAAGTATAGCACATTGATAACTGCAGCAAAAGCAATTATATTTGGTTTCTTGATTAAGAAGAAAAAAATGAGTATAACCCATTAATTAACAAAATTACGAAGAGTCTCAAGTCAAATATACACTTATTTTTCTTGATGACTACGAGTTGATTTGACATTCATAAAATCCCATAGCAGTTTCAGCAGTCCAGACTTTCTAAATGTCAAGAGAAGATAAATTGAAGCTTCACTGGTAACTTGTTCAATAAAATATGTAAGAAAAAAATTAGGGTTTGTGAAAAGGAAAATAGTGATCTATCAGGACACTTGAAACTACTAGAGAGATGGGATCCACATAGAAATATTTGACATAGTCTTGGAATATAGCTTTGTATTAGGCTGTAATCCAAATTGCAAATCTGTATTTAACCAGATGACATCTAAGGTCAAGATCTGAATCATCCAACAGCTTGATCCGGACCTTTTGTGAGGCCCTGCTAGCCTCTGAGACTTCCCTTGGCATCTGGGTTGACACAAAGAAGCATTAAATATACTGCAACAAGATTGGAAAACCGGCTCCCAAATAAGGCTCATTTCTTTTAAAACCATGGATTTAATATCCATTAAGCATGTGAAAGTTCTTTCAGAAACTTCTTTGTGTGGGCTGTAGCTCATTTTCATACTGTAATTTTTTCACCCCATCACTTAGTACAATTAAAAATCCACCAAATTTATTTGAAGCAACCAATTAATACTTTGAGAGGCAACAATTAATATGTAAATTATGCCACATTAAGAGTCTCAGGAGGAATGAATTAAATTGAAAATACACAACCCTTTAGAAGTTAAAAAAGATATTGTTTTACCATCACAGATTTTCCAAATCCATGTGATTTTTCTTCTGTGGTTCATTTTATTATCTCCTTGCCTAGAAGTACCAAAACAAATGACCATGCCTGTCTTAAATGCATTACATCAGGAGACTAATAGAAGGATATTAAACATGATAGTCATATTTGACAGAAGACCTGATGAGGCAAATAACAATGCACATAAATAAATGTGAATTCAAAACAGAATAATTACATCAAAAAGTAAATAATTATCATTGCCATTTCCTTCTCTGAAATGCTCACAGGGACCAAGAGGTCATTTGGAGAACATTATCAAACAGGCAAAGTCTTTACTCATGCGTGCAAATTCTGTGGTACAATTAGATTTTAAATGGTTTTTCCTGGTGACTGGATAATGTTAGGGAAATATGAATGTTATCAATAGAACACCTTTGAAATAGTAGCCGAGTCTCCCTGGGTGCTTTTCATACATAGTTTGCTCTTCTCAGGGCTTGGCCTGTCCTCTAAACCTCACAACAGCTCTCTGAAATAGGTATTGTGGTTACTGTCTTACAGGAGAGGATCCCCAGGGCAGTGTGATTGACTGAGGCTGCCCAGGGAGCAGGGCCAGGCTCTGAGCGCGAAGATCTAACTCAGGAGCCCACTTTTTTCACCATGATGTCATCTCTGAGAAACGGGCCAGGAAATACCATTGGTATTTTTTTGAGCTTAAGTATTAAATTGTTAGAAAATTAGACAGATGAATATTGCTCTTTAGATAATTGTCATCATGTTTACTTCTTGCTATTATTACTACAATCTAATTTTTATTATTCTAAATATATGATAAAATATGTTGTAAGAATTAATGCACAGGTGTATTGTTTTTCCACTGAGCTCAGGAAGGTTTAAATGTGTCATCTCATTATTTTACCTTCAGTTCAGTTCAATTCAGTTGTTCAGTCGTGTCTGACTCTTTGCGACCCCATGAACTGCAGCACCCCAGGCCTCCCTGTCCATCACCAACTCCCAGAGTTTACTCAAACTCATGTCCATTTAGCCGGTGATGCCACCCAGCCATCTCATCCTCTGTCGTCCCCTTCTCCTCCTGCCTTCAATCTTTCCCAGCATCAGGGTCTTTTCCAATGAGTCAGTTCTTCACATCAGATGGCCCAAATATTGGAGTTTCAGCTTCAGCATCAGTTCTTCCAATGAATATTCAGGACTGATTTCCTTTAGGATGGACTGGTTGGATCTCCTTTCAGTCTAAGGGACTGTCAGGAGTCTCCAACACCACAGTTCAAAAGCATCAATTCTTTGGCACTTAGCTTTCTTTATAGTCCACTGTCACATCCATACACGGCTACTGGAAAAACCATAGCTTTGACTAGATGGACCTTTGTTGGCAAAGTAATGTCTCTGGTTTTTATTATGCTGTCTAGGTTAAATTTTTCTTAATTAGAGATTGGAAGAAGCTGCATTTCTTCTCCTAGTGTAAATGACAAATATGGAGGTGATTACTTAGCTTTGGTAGTGGATATTTGCAAGAGAGTTGAGCTAATTATTAAAATTATTGTGGAAAACAGGTATTTTGCAAAGAACTACCCAGTACTAGATTCTCTTTTTTCTTATATATTGAGTTGGCCAAAAGTTTGTTTGGGTTTTTCCATAAGATGTTATCATTATCATCACCACCATCATCACCATCATTCCTGTCTTTTTCTGAAAAGATATGGGATAACTGCTTGAACTATATGCTTCAGGTAGAAGTCAGTTTTGTCCTAAAGGATAAATTAAGTCCATTAACAAGTGATTATTTAGCGTGTATTCCATACAAAATACTGCATTAGCTGCTTGGTGATAATAATTTTGAAATGCTCTAACTTTTGAGAGCCTGCAGTTTCACTGGGTCCATAAATCATACACACAATTAAAATCAAGGATGTCTGAGGAAAATACTTTTACAAGTAGAAAATCACATAAGAGTGTATAGATTATTTCCAAGTGGGAATTAAGGATAAGTAGGAGGAAAATCTGAAAATGGTCGTTAAGAAGAAGGTTTATAAATTGAGTTTTGTGAGCACAGTAAGTTGTGTACACTCATGTAAATCTATTTATTTTGTGACAGTTTGCCAAATTTTCTCTTAAAGATGGAACGGTTTTTATTTTCTGTGAAAAATACTGTGCTAGACCGTCAGTATAGCACAACTTAAACCTCAGCTCTGCTGCTTAGTCACTGTATGATCTTGGGCAAATTACTGTGCCTCTGTTTTCTTACCTGTGAAGTGGAGATGATGGTAATATCTGCCTCATAGGGTTCTTCTGAGGATAAATGAATTAATATGAGTAAAGCAATACAGTGCTTGACGCTATATAAGATGTAACTACTTGGATTATTATTTCAGTGGGGATAGCAAGTTCTAATCATGTACATTTAAGATGTATAGGTATTAAGGCAAGAGTCATTTTGTATGTTTCAAAAATAAGAGGGAGGGCAAAAGACATGCCCTGAGCTAAAAACATGGCAAAAGCACAGATAGGGAGAAACATAGGGTTTGTTTAATGTCATTTTGTTTTGTTTGGAGGAAACAAATAAGTGTTACGTCTTATTTATCATAGGGCATATTTACAGATCAGATAAAGGAAGTTTTTGAGGACTCATGAACATTACATGTTGAATTCCCTTTTTGCCTTAGAAGTCTTAGGTTTTTAATAAGAGCAAATACATCATTCCCAAGACTGCCTTCATGAAGTGGATAAAATACTAGGAGACAAAACAGGATAGAACCCACTGAAAATTAATTGGTCTTTCAAGAGGATTAAAAGCAATCATTTCCTTCTGGCCCACGTATTCATGTAGCAAGGAGGCATTTTATTCTTGGTTTTTCCTGAGGATAAAAACTGTTCTGAATGCTATAAGACAATGTAACTGATTTCTATAGGAAAATTCTCACTTAAGCATTTATTCACCTCTCTGATCACTTAGTTCATTTGTTATTGTTAACCCAGGGGAAAGTGAAAGTCCTTCATTTCCAATCTTGTATTCCCAAAGCTTATTGACTTATTTTTACAGGGCTGCTCAGGTTTTTATAGTAAAAAGCCACTTGAAAATCTTGTCTAAATGGATTCAGGTGCATGCTAATTGATTTTCCTCCTTTTATTAAAATTTGACAAGAGGACAGCTGGAGACATTTTATTAACCAATTGGAAATCTTGGGCTCGAGAGATACTTGGAAAAGAACAGGAGGGGAAAACTAACATGATTTAAAGGAACACAAGTAGTCTTCCTGACAGTGAGATATAATATTTATCCATTTGCCCATTGACTACTTCCTCTACAAAACTTCTGGCTCAGAAATAGTCTGGAAATTAAATTAAGACTTGTCTCCTGCATGATGCTCCAGAATGGTAAATATATGTATCTTTTGGTATTTAATATTTGATAGCTGATACTGCTGAAATATATATTTCAGAAACTTCTGTTTCAAATGATAATCACTCAGCTCAAAATATTTTAAGCAAAGGAAGAAATTTATTAACTCATTTAACTGGGAATTTCAGAGTGGTTCTAACTTCAAGCATGGCAGGGACTCATGTAATATCTTTTGGATTCTGTCTTGCTGTATCTTGTCACTTTCCTTCCCTTGTGGTCTAGGTACACTTTCTGATGTGTTGTTGTTGTTGTTTTGTAGCAGCAAAGATGGTCCTCACAACCCCAGTCTTAAATCATTATGGCTTGAGGTTTAGAAGGAAAAGGCAGCCCTTTTCCCTAACATGCATGTATCAGTTCTGAGAGGAGTTCCTGACTGTATTTGCTTATGACAAAGGTCCTCTCATGTATGATAATAAGCTGCTCAAACTTTAACATATATACATATCATAAATAAACTTGATAAATGTGTTAAACTGCAAATTTTAATTAAGCCCACTTTTACATTTGTTATATAAGTAACTTAACTTCCAAGGCATATAGGTTGCCACAGATATCTTTTATGTCATATTATAAAAAGGAAGAAAAAGAATAAATGGAAAAAAGAGAAGTCTTTTTCTAGAAGTATCATACCTTGAATGAGCTGTATCACTGAAAACTATTAGACCCTGTGTGCTCAGTCGCTCAGTCGTGTCCGACCCTTTGCAGCCCCATGGACTGTAGCCCACCAGGCTCCTCTGTCCATGGAATTTTCCAGGCAAGAATACTGGAGCAGGTTGCCGTTTCCTAGTCCGGGCATCTTCCCACCCCAGGGATCGAACCCATATTTCACGCGTCTCCTGCATCGGCAGGCGGGTTCTTTACCACTGGAGCCACCTGGAAAGCCCATGCTGTTTTCTATGAATTGAAAGAATAGTATTCCCAAGGCACACTATTAATAGTAGACTTTAGGGTTGAAACATTTTATATGTACTGCTGAGTTGCAATATGTTTCCAGGATAAGCAGTGAGAAATCCTTAGAAGTGAAAACAGCAGTGAATATGGGAACCTAGGGAGGTGGATACACATTTACGCTGTTCTTTGCTTGAGAGCACTCAAGCTGTGGTGACTTTGAGTTTATAATCTGATAGTCACACAAGATGCAGAACATACTGACAAAACCTAGATCTAAAATACGCCTAATTGGAGATTCCAAGGTTGATAATAGAAAAATAATGAGAAAGAGAATTATTTGAAAAGATAGCTGTTAAGAGTTTTTTAGTCAACATGAGAATGTTAAATCTCTTAAGATTTAGCTCTGTTGTTTTTGTTGAGTTGCTTAGTTGTGTCTGACTCTTTGTGACCCTGTGGACTGTAGCCCACCAGGCTGCTCAGTCCATGGGATTTCCTAGGCAAGGATACTGGGAGTGGGTTACCATTTCCTTCTCCAGGAATCTTCCTGACCCAGGGACTGAACCCGTTTCCCGTGTCTCCTGCACTGGCAAGTGGGTTCTTTACCACTGAACCACCTGGGAAGCTCACAGAATATATGATATATATGTTTAATATATTTATAGAGATTAAAGAAGGAGTTGAAAGTATAATTAGAAGAGCAAGACACTTAAAATTTTCTTGGTAGGTAGAAAAGGAAAAAAAAACCCAGAACAGTAAGAAATGGAAAATAAAATAATTAAGAAAATGAAAAAATATGGTTGAGACACATAAAAGAGTTTTTTGTTTTTTTTTTTAAGCTATATAATAATCTAATTATCTGGTCCAGCAGTTGATTACAGAAAGATAATGGGGAAGAGTAAAGTATTATAATTTAATAGCTGAGAATTTTCCAGAATTAGTAAAAAGTACCAGTGCTTAGATTCAGGAAGTTCATTAAATCCCCATGCATGGCAAATTAAAAGAAATTTGCAGTTAAACACATTACGTAAGGTTGTAAACTGAGGTGGGGAATGGTGCAGAAGTGGGTGGGTGGAGAAAAATGTTTTAAAAGTTGTTGTTCAGTCACTAAGTCATGTCTGAAATACAGTGCTGAACT
Organism: Cervus canadensis; assembly: GCF_019320065.1. Lineage (NCBI taxonomy): Eukaryota > Metazoa > Chordata > Mammalia > Artiodactyla > Cervidae > Cervus > Cervus canadensis. The sequence goes on from NC_057398.1 coordinate 11,746,975, forward strand.
TCCAAACTAGAAAAGGAAGAAAAGGAATATAAAAATTTTATTTAACTGAAAGAAAGATCAAAGAAGGAAAGAGAAAAAACACAATTGACATGTAAGTACAAAATAATATTGTAGCAACAAGTCCACATATGTTAGTCATCATAATAAACATAAACGGACTAACTTTCCATTTAAGAGATAAAAAAATCATCAGGCTCTATAAAAAAATAAAACTCATCTATTTGTAAGGGATACAACGAAATTGCAGGATACAGAGAAATTATAAGACTAAACAAAGATCCACAGGGCAAACGTTAAGACCTTCTCTGTAAAGTTAGAGTAATTAAAGCTTTTCAGTAATGGTGCAGGGACAGTCAAATAGGCATGTCATCCGGGCTCTGCCATTCAGTGGCACCCACGCCAGACATGACCTCTGGGGCTGCTGACAAAAGGCAGAAGGGCAGTAGTGCTGGGGATGGAAGTGGTTGCTGCCGTTGTTTCCTTATCAGACCGGTTCTGCAGTGAGATTTTGAATGTTGTCCCTGGAAGATTACCTGGAGCTAGAAATTCTGTGATCTACCCTATCTACCCTATGTATCACTCACCTAGAGCCAGACATCCTGGAATGCGAAGTCAAGTGGGCCTTAGGAAGCATCACTATGAACAAAGCTAGTGGAGGTGATGGAATTCCAGTTGAGCTATTTCAAATCCTAAAAGATGATGCTGTGAAAGTGCTGCACTCAATATACCAGCAAATCTGAAAAAGTCAGCAGTGGCCACAGGACTAGAAAAGGTCAGTTTTCATTCCAATCCCAAAGAAAGGCAATCCCAAAGAAAGGCAATGCCAAAGAATGCTCATACTACCACACAATTGCACTCATCTCACATGCTAGCAGAGTAATGCTCAAAATTCTTCAAGCCAGGCTTCAACAGTATGTGAACCATGAGATTCCAGATGTTCAAGCTGGATTTAGAAAAGGCAGAGGAACCAGAGATCAAATTGCCAACATCCATTGGATCATAGCAAAAGCAAGAGAATCCCAGAAAAACATCTGTTTCTGCTTTATTGACTATGCCAAAGTCTTTGACTGTGTGGATCACAACAAACTGTGGAAAACTCTTCAAGAGATGGGAATGCCAGACCACCATACCTGCCTCCTGAGAAATCTGTATGCAGGTCAAGATGCAACAGTTAGAACTGGACATGGAACAACAGACTGGTTCCAAATAGGAAAAGGAGTACATCAAGGCTATATGTTGTCACCCTGCTTATTTAACTTATACGCAGAGTACATCATGAGAAATGCTGGGTTGGATAAGTACAAGCTGGAATCAAGATTGCTGGGAAAAATATCAATAACCTCAGATATGTAGATGACACCACCCTTATGGCAGAAAGTGAAGAAGAACTAAAGAGCCTATTGATGAAAGAGGGGAGTGAAAAAGTTGGCTTAAAACTCAACATTCAGAAAACTAAGATCATGGCATCTGGTCCCATCATTTCATGGCAAATAGATGGGGAAACAGTGGAAACAGCGACAGCCTTAATTTTATTGGGCTCCAAAATCAGTGCAGTTGGTAACTGCAGCCATGAAATTAAAAGACGCTTACTCCTTGGAAGGAAAGTTATGATCAACCTAGACAGCATATTAAAAAGCAGAGACATTACTTTGTCCACAAAGGTCCATCTACTGAAAGCTATGTTTTTTTCAATAGTCATGTATGGATATGAGAGTTGGACCATAAAGAAAGCTGAGTACCAAAGAACTGATGCTTTTGAACTGTGGTGTTGGAGAAGACTCTTGAGAGTCACTTGGACAGCAAGGAGATAAAACCAGTCCATCCTAAAGGAAATCAGTCCTGAATATTCATTGGAAGGACTGATGCTGAAGCTGAAACTGCAGTATATTGGCCACCTGATATGAAGAACTGACTCATTTGAAAAGACGCTGATGCTGGGCAGGAGGAGAAGGGGAGGACAGAGGTTGAGATGGTTGGATGGCATCTCTGACTCAATGGATATGAGTCTGAGTAAACTCCGGAGTTGATGATGGACAGGGAAGCCTGGGGTGCTGCAGTCCATGGGGTCACAAAGAGTCAGACACGACAGAGCAACTGAACTGAACTGCGCAGAATCCCATGTCTTTAAACAAACAAATGCTCTCCTGCTGTTCTTTTTCACTCAGAGTCAGCTTCTATCATTTGCAGCTAGGAATCCTGACTAATACAAAATGCTCTTCCTAAGAGGAAGAAGAGAAAACTTTAAGGTTTTAGCCTTAAATTAGCCTCTGGATTGCTAATTGGGATCCTGTCACTCTGATCTTTCCTGCAAAATGGGAGCACATTTCTGAATTCTCCCATTATTTGCAATGATTTCATCTCTTCCATTTCCCAGCAAAATGTGAAAGATTAGAATCTACGTTCAGAAATACATCAAATTTAGAAACAATCCAAAGCGAGGGATACTTGTTTAAGGCAAAGTTCAGCTTTTAGGAGTTCTTGACAATAATATGAAAAGAAACTGATGATAATTTTAAAAGAAATGATAATTTAAAAAGAAACCTATAAATCACAGCAGGATCCTCTATGACCCACCTCCCAGAATATTGGAAATAAAAGCAAAAATAAACAAATGGGACCTAATTAAACTTTAAAGCTTTTGCACAACAAAGGAAACTATAAGTAAGGTGAAAAGACAGCCCTCAGATTGGGAGAAAATAATAGCAAATGAAGAAACAAAGGATTAATCTCAAAAATATACAAGCAACTCCTGCAGCTCAATTCCAGAAAAAGAAATGACCCAATCAAAAAATGGGCCAAAGAACTAAACAGACATTTCTCCAAAGAAGACATACAGATGGCTAACAAACACATGAAAAGATGCTCAACATCACTCATTATCAGAGAAATGCAAAGCAAAACCACAATGAGGTACCATTACACGCCAGTCAGGATGGCTGCTATCCAAAAGTCTACAAGCAATAAATGCTGGAGAGGGTGTGGAGAAAAGGGAACCCTCTTACACTGTTGGTGGGAATGCAAACTAGTACAGCCGCTATGGAAAACAGTGTGGAGATTTCTTAAAAAACTGGAAATAGAACTGCCATATGACCCAGCAATCCCACTTCTGGGCATACACACTGAGGAAACCAGATCTGAAAGAGACACGTGCACCCCAATGTTCATTGCAGCACTGTTTGTAATAGCCAGGACATGGAAGCAACCTAGATGCCCATCAGCAGACGAATGGATAAGGAAGCTGTGGTACATATACACCATGGAATATTACTCAGCCATTAAAAAGAATTCATTTGAATCAGTTCTAATGAGATGGATGAAACTGGAGCCCATTATACAGAGTGAAGTAAGCCAGAAAGATAAAGACCAATACAGTATACTAACACATATATATGGAATTTAGAAAGATGATAACGATAACCCTATATGCAAAACAGAAAAAGAGACACAGATGTACAGAACAGACTTTTGGACTCTGTGGGAGAAGGCGAGGGTGGGATGTTTTGAGAGAACAGCATCGAAACATGTATATTATCTAGGGTGAAACAGATCACCAGCCCAGGTGGGATGCATGAGACAAGTGCTCCGGCCTGGTGCACTGGGAAGACCCAGAGGAATCGGGTGGAGAGGAAGGTGGGAGGGGGGAATCGGGATGAGGAATACATGTAACTCCATGGCTGATTCATGTCAATGTATGACAGAAACCACTACAATATTGTAAAGTAATTAGCCTCCAACTAATAAGAATAAATAAATAAATAAAAGAAAAAGAAAAAGAAACCTGAAGGAGGAGAGTTGATACATGAGATGCATAACCTTTATATTTTTAAATTTTATATTACATATTTTTATATATTAAAAGTGATATGTAATTTATTTAGAGATTTTTTCTTTCCTTTCAAGTTTTTTTTTTCTTTCTGAAATTTAGGCCTAGTTATCTGTACCTTGACCCAGTATTACTTTTCTTAAATGATTTTTCATGTGACTTGTCTAAATGCCTGCCTCGCTAGGAGATTGTAAGCATCACGAAAGCAGAGAAGTATTTGTCTTATTCACTGGGTACTCCTGTTGCCTAACAGAGTCCCTAGTATACAATAAGTGACTGAAAAAAATATTCTCAGTTAAATGAAAAATAATGAATAAGTAGAATATGGTAAAGGCAAAACATTTTTTACTCTCTTATTTCACTAAAATGATAATTTCAGACTGAATGGTTTTAAATATAATACCATAGAAACATTTAAAAAATATATCTGCATGATTGATTAGCATGAAGAAATACAAATTGTGTTTTTATATCTCCAAACCAACAAAATGACTTTTGATTACAGACAAGTTTAATGTTCTCATTCAAAATTCAACTATTCCACAAAAATTTAATTTAATTTTATATCTCAAATAGGCCCTCTCCCAGGATTTTCTTTCAAAAAGTTCATTAAATCTTCTGGATTTGAACAGAAGATTAATCTCCAGAGCTTTCTTCTCAATGTCTGTGTAGCACTATCTACTCTAATGAACTTGCCTTTCTTTAGGAATTATTCTTTTTCAGTCTTTAAATAAAATTTCCACTTCTTCCCAGGACCTTCTAAATTAAACAATTCATCTGCCTGGACAGCGCCTATTCCTTCTTCCTCTAGATTAATATTATTTGAAATTTTTACTTAAAAAACCTTTCTTGATATTTATGATAAAAATGAAATATTAAGTCAAATCCATAGTGGACTTCCATGACTGACATTGTACTTTGCTGGCCTTGAAATGTATGTCCGTGCTTTGGGGGTGATGGTGAGAGGAGTGAGATGGAGTAACCATTGTAGAATCTCTCTGTAGAGGGACTGCCTCCCATGTGTATCCCCTAGATATGGTCTCCTCATCCTGGGATCATTCTCCAATGTTCTAATGCACTCCTTCACATTTCCAGTCCCTGCCTGATTGAACAATGCTCAACCTGTCCCTGGCAAAGCCAGAGCATCTGGGGCTTTCTCTGTCCTTTTTGATCTATTATCATGGCCTAAGCTCTCTGTATTAGTTTGCTAGGGCTTCTATAATAAAGTAGCATGGACTGGGTTGCTTAAGCAACAGTGGCTAATCTTCTCACATTTCTGAAGGTTAAACGTCTGAGATCAAGGTGTCAGCAGGGTTGATTTCTTCTGAACTCTCTCTCCTTGGCTTATAGGTATCTACCTTCTCCCCGTTTCTTCATGTAGTCTTTCCTCCATAGTTGTGTGTCCTAATTTCCTCCTCTCTTAAGGACACCAGTCATTTTGGATGAAGGCCCACTCTAATGACCTCATTTAACCTTAGCTATGTTGTAAAGATCCTTTTTCCAAATACAGTCACATTCTGAGGTACTGGAAATTAGAACTTCAGTGTATGAATTTGGGAGCAATACAGTTCATCCCATAACCCCATATATCTTGCTTCTTTGAGCTTCAAAAGCCTACTTGTGAATTGTAAAGGAAAAAACAACAACAACAACAACAAACAAACCCAGAACATTTGTTGCCTCTTCTTTGTATTCAGCCTAGAACAACTCTAATTTTCCTTGAGGAAATGATTCAGCAGTAGGATGATGTGTAAAGAAAAGCACATGGATGGCTAGTTTAAAATAGTATTTCACTGCTCCTACACTTTGCCATAAGTCGTGCTGGGAACTTCCTAAAATTAATAACCTCGCTCACGTGGACACTGAGGTGACAGTCTATGCAAGAGGATGCAGACCCAAGGAGAGTTTAGGTCAGGTGTACAAGGTTAGTGATAGGATTGCAAAGCAGGAAAGTCCATCTCTAAAACCCAAGCTCTCATTGTAGATGACTGTTCTCAGTATTAGTTGGGCAAGAAAATTGCAGTGTATGTATTTGCTATTAAAGACTCATACTGATTATAGCTAATGGATGAAGAGCGTTGGGAGAGTAATATGGTGGCCTGCTCTAAAATTAGCATAGTAATAATGACTGGAGTTCATGGCAGGATCCTCTTCCTGCCATAAGACAGCCGATGAATACATGAACCTTATGTTTTTGCCATGTGATTCTAAGGCTTTCAATAGGGCAGAGTGGGCAGGAACCTCTCTGTTGTACTGACTGGAGCAGAGCTTGGGCCGCTCAGCTGTCTAGGTTTTAGCCCACTCTTGGTAGAGGATTACATCACTTACCACCTCCAATATCCCTTGTCACTTTTTTATACTTCTTACAAAACAACACCAAGGAATGACAGAAGCAGTAGGTGTATAAGCTACTGGGTTAGGAAAGAATTTCAGTGGATGTTTTTCTACATTTTTAAGAAATATTTTCCTCTGCAGAAAGGAAAATGACCAATCTAATAATTTTGATTATGATAATCATAATGACAAAGAAATAGTATAAATTATTACCATGTGTTATGTTTTGGACTATGCACATAATACTATTAGCGAGTAAAAAAATGATCTTTACAGGCTCATTAAAATGGGATAAATCACAAAATTAATTAAATCTATTTGTCATTATTCCTGGCAGATTTTATTTTTAGTGTTTTTATAACAAAATCAATATATAAGTTTATTCATAGCAAAGTAAGTTATTTATGTGAACTCCAAGTCACAGAAATTACTTTTTCTTTAGGACCAATGTAGAAAATATCTGATACCACTTATTAATAATTAAATTTTAACAAAGAGGTTGAAAAATACAAAGTAATGCAGTGATTTATTTGCTAGACCAGAGGTTACAGGGAGAGGAGCATAAAATTAGAGTGAAGAAAATCATGCAGGGTGAGATGGGGAACATGTGGGAATAATAACAGCCTGTGCATTCTGAACTAAGAGTTCAAGGTTCTGGGACTACTAGGGAGAGGTTGAAGGTTTGGGTTTACTTACATAATAATAGAGGGGGGTGTGCAAACAAAGAGTACTATGGAGGCATAAGATGTGTTCCTCATCTCCAACAAAGATGAATTAAAGATGGGTCTTAGTTACAGGTTTTAAAGAAATTTTCTACCTTTAAGTTGCCAAATCCAGATAAAGGTCAATAAAGAAAATCATTCATTAATTCATTAAACCAACATTTGTCGAGTGACTTATGTATAAGCCAGTGTGTGGGCACTGGGCTTGCATCAATAAGTAAGACAGAGATTTCTCATTGGCCTTATTTATCTTATAGTCTTGTAGAAATTATCCAGTCTTCCTGGATATCCTAATGAATAGAATAGAAGTCTTAAATTAGATTATTTTGAATTCCGAGAGCTCACCTGGTTAAATACAGAAGGGAATTTGCTCTGTTCTCCCAGGTTTGCTGCTATTTTTGAAGTATAGAAGAAGCATTTTTTTTTTTTAATCTCACAAGGGACTATGAGCAACATTTCCATTCAAACCACCTCAAAATTTCAGTTTTTAACAAGAGTTAAAAGTTAAAAGTTAAAGAAAAAAAAAAAGTTAAAAGTTAAAGAGTTAAAAGTTTTTAACAAGAGCTCACTTGGAGCCCAGAACTTTAGAGATAGGACAAGTATCTGCTTTCTGTGGTAGTTAGACAGAGCATCTGTTTCTTATGTACCTGGGAGCCAATGGGCTGCAGAAGAAGGGTAGAGGGCTGAGAAGGGGAAGGAAAGAGAGGAAGAGGTACCAAGGTCAAGAGAGAGATACGGGGTCAGTGAGAGGGAGGCTCTAGGCAGGGCATTTTGCAAATAGACAAGTACAGTAAGTTCCCTGAATGCAGACAAGTTCCATTCTGAGGTCACCCTCCTAAGTCCAATGTGTTTGAAGTCCAACAGAGTTAGCCTAGGTAGCCAACTAACACCGTTGGCTATATATTAATAGGACTGTGCTATAATAGGTTGGTGATACTTTTCACACAAATATTACATAAAAAATAAACACAAAAATAATACATTTTTAATCTTGTAGTACGATACCTTGAAAAGCACAGTAGTACAGTACAGCAGCTGGCATACAGGGGTTGGCGTCCACTGAACAGGATAGAAGAGGTCCTGATTGGGAAGGGGTGGGAGATGGTAGAGCTGAAGGAGCCACAGCAATAGGAGACGGAAGGCAATGGAAGGCCAGCTGTGGTTTCACTCAGGCCTGACGTTGACGGCACAGGTTCTGGTTCCTTGCTGGAACCAGATGTACGTTCACATCTTTGAAAGTTCCCATATTGAAGGTTCATAGGTAGGGGACTTATATGTTCTTAGACTGCCTGTGATGTTTCATCCTTAGCAAGATGGTGATGCTCATTTTGAGAGATTTTCCAAATTTCCTATTTCAAGGAGGTATCTTTTAGCAGGTAAATTGCTCATCTGCTGTCTCTCCCATCCCAATACTTGGGAGGCGGCAGGGTCTTTCTCTACAAGAACTCTAATGTCTACTGCTGGGTCTTCCTAATACTCACTTGCAGACAGAGTCCAACTCAGGTCCTACCAGAAAGGCTTCTTGCTTGAGGAGAATGAATCTGCTTTTCCCTGTGCCTTTTTCAGTTAAATGGGCTCCCCATTGTTTCTTGTGATCAAGCCTTTATTTGTAACAGGGTCCTGGTCCTCATCGTTGCCTAGGATCTCAGTTCCTTGGATCCTAGATTGCTCCTGGGACTCCTCTGTCCTCTCTCCTTAGAATGCCTTCCCACGATAGGTCACTGTTTTCTTCTGTCGGGTCCTCCTGATGCTATGGGTTTGCTCCCTACTGGAGCAGCCCCCTGACTTCCTCCTCGGTCTCACTGATGTGTAGTGCTGCCTGTACTTCTGTTGTTTTTGGTAAAAAGGGATTTGGGAAATGATTAATAATCCTTAACTCATCAGAAGCTTCCCCCTCTTATGAGAGTATGTGAAAGTGTTAGTCGCTCAGTCGTGTCTGAATCTTTGTGACCCCATGGACTGTAGCCCACCAGGCTTCTCTGTCCATGGACTTCTCTAGGAAAGAATACTAGAGTGGGTTGCCGTTCCTTTCTCCAGGGGATCCTCCCCACCCAGGGATTGAACCCAGGTCTCCTGCATTGCAGGCAGATTCTTTACTGTCTGAGCCACCAAGGAAACCCTAATATTCAGTTTGTAAAGATGCTAATTCTGGTTCAGTGGAGCTGTGAAAATGTTAGATATGATTGATGTTTACTGTGTGTACAAACCATACATTTTGGTTTTGTTTTGATTGAATTTGTTTCGGTTGAATATGTTTACGTCTGAGAACCATGTCGATCATGGGAGAAAGGAATGCTGGCTGAAAACGTTGAGCATGGATTAGATGACGAAGTATCTTTAATAGTTAAGATTACCTGTGAAGGCACAAAACCGAGAGGATGAATACAGTTGGGCACTTGGTTTGATAAAGATCTGATGCTCACCCTGATCATTGGAACCACAGACCAATATGTGGCTCTTAGAAGAATGAATAAGTATTTTGAGAAAACCTCTTTAGGATGGAGTAACTTCATGGTCTGCTCTCTCTCAGAATTCTGTGAGGAGCAAGTCTTCCAGTCCCTGTCTGCTTGGACCCCAGGAGCTCTGCTCTGCAGGGACTTGTCCAGGCACCCTCAGGGATCTCTAGCCCTTCACAATCCTAAAGTCTAAGCTTTATTTTGTACTCTGGTAATTAGAGGTGCAAGAAAGAAGGCAAAGGCTTCAGCCTTTTCTTCTGGGTTCCCCTAAATAGCCCTAGGGCCAAACTCTTTCTTTGGAAGAAAGAGAAAGGAACTTTAATTAGAGTTTTGAAATGCAAATCTGACTCACTTAGCTTGCTGCCAGAATGCCTGAGCACTTGAGTGTCCTCTCCCAAAACTGTCCCATAGCCTCCTGATGGCCGTTTCTCTGCTTGTATTTTGGAGTGTAACTTATCAGACAGGTTACTATATTTTATTTACTGATTCATTCTACTTAAAAGTGAAAAAATTCATTAAGCAACTATGTTAGTTTAATAGTTAAATCAATGCAGTTCTTGATTTTAAGGAGGGAAATTAATGGAATAACCAGTAAGTGGCATGAAGTGATAGGTCATGGTAGAAAGTACGTACCGGATGAAGGAACGGAGGTGAAAGGAAGAAGGGTCAGATGCCGAATTTCAAATTACTCTGGGGTGAGTTTTAAAAATACCCTAATTCAACCCCAGTGACTGTTTGCTAAACCCTGGCTCTAAGACTTGGGCTCTGCCAAGCCAGGCTTGCTTCCCATAACAAAGTCCATTGGCCTCTCAGATTAATTATTCCTGTCCACAAAATAGCAAAGAAACATCACGCCAAAGCATTTGATTATCTTCTGCTTGAAGCTTTAATTAATCAGGTTTTTGCTGATTTATCATAATCTCAAGCAAGTGCCAGAAAAACATCATGGTGGAATGGAAAGGCACATTTCTTTGCTCAGAAATCACAGAAGATTGAAAGGTCTAAAGAGGCAGCTTAAAACTGGGCTTTGCCATGTACTTGGGCTTCATCAATCTGAGAACGAGGATGCTTCACCGCTATTTGAAAGCAGAAACAAAAACCTCACCTGCTACTTGCATTTTAAGAAACTGGCATTCAACCTGTTTTGGGGAATTGACATATGGCTTCATTTTCCTGAATTTCTGCGGCTGTGTCTCTAAGGATTGTCTAGAGATACAGATAGTCACAGTGGTTCTACTGCAATAGTTTTTCAAGTATTGGCTATCAATATTATAGGATATATGATGTTATTGATTATGGGAAAGAAAGTCCTTTTGCCTCTAGATTGGAAGTGGGTTGTATTTTAACATCGAATGTGTTTGGTCTCACCATTTTCCCTGAGTTTGGCAAAACTTTGAGAAAGATCAAACTAAGGTTGTCCCAAATGGACAAATGTCTGTCAGTGACCCAACAATAAAAAGTTTTAGGTCAAGAACAAACTCATCTTGAAAATTTTTGTCCATCTTCTTCAATAGCTAGCTTTCTTAAGGAGAGATATAGTTGGTCAATTTTAAGGGTGGTTTGGTAGACAAATTTATTACTATTATTTACATGCTATCATCTCATTTTGCACTCATGTGAACTATATGGTTTAGGTTGTATTATCTCTGTTTAGTGAATGATGAATTCAGAGTAGATGAAATCACGTGGCTTGTACAGTTTCAGACAGGTGGTATGGGGCAAAACTGGGACTTGACGTCTCCAAATCCACATGGTTTCCTTTAAACCACTCTGCAGTTATGCAGCCAATATTGCAGACTCTTTGAAAACAAATGATTATTTGTAGCATTTTTTCCCCTTCATTGTACCAGATATCACTCTGGGAGTAGATGGCTTGATTTCCTCAGTTTATGGCACTATTCTCTGGAGATGTGCAGGTAAATATACCAAATAAATATGTATGTATGGCTATATACTATAGCCAAAATATGGAACTATAAAATCCCATTGACTGGAGAAACAGACATAGAGAATAGACTTATGGACATGGGGAGAGGGGAGGAGAGGGTGAGATGTATGGAGAGAGTACCATGGAAACTTACATTACCATGTGTAAAATAGATAGCCAACGAGGATTTGCTGTGTGGCTCAGGAAACTCAAACAGGGGCTCTGTACCAACCTAGAGGAGTGGGATGGGGAGGGAGATGGGAGGGAGGTTCAAAAGGGAGGGGATATATGTATGCCTATGGCTGATTCATGTTGAAGTTTGACAGAAAACAACAAAATTCTGTAAAGCAATTATCCTTCAATAAAAAAATTTTTCTTTTTTAAATCCCATTGACTAACATCTTACAGAGTACTTTTAAGGACTGTGAATTAAGGATTAGATTTTACCCTACTTGCAAACTATGAAGTAAGCCTGCCACAGTTTCATAGAGGCTGGTAGAAGACACAGATTTCTCAAAGTAATAGCAGTAGCCATCAACATTTTCCATCTTGTTTCTCCAAGTTCCGCTTCCTGTCTGGTGATACCAAGAGGGCCAGGTAACACCTCTGTATGCAGTGAGTTGTATTATAGGAAGGAGCTATAATAGGATAGTAAGCATGCTTCTGGGCTTCCTTGGTGGCTCAGCTGGTAAAGAATCCACCTGCAATGCAGCAGACTCTGGTTTGATTCCTGGGTCAGGAAGTTCCCCTGAACTAGGGATAGGCTACCCACTCCAGTATTCTTGGGCTTCCCAGGTGGCTCAGATGGTAAAGAATCCACCTGCAATGCAGGATACCTAGGTTCCATCCCTGGGTTGGAAAGATCCCCTGAAGGAGGGAATGGCTACCCACTCCAGCATTCTTGCCTGGAAAATCCCCATGGACAGAGGAGCCTGGTGGGCTACAGTCCATGGGGTCACAAAGAGTCAGACACGACTGAGCAACTAAGCATAGCGCAGACAGCAAGCATGTTTCTACTCCAAAGGAAGACTGTATTTTATTAATATCTGCTCAAACTATGCACTATACAAACATTTTTGGAAAGAGTGTTATGAGAAGCAAGCCTGGCTTGGCCAAACTCAGTTCTTAGAGCCAGGACTTAGTGGGCACTTGGGTTGACTAGAATGTTTTCAAAACTCACCCAAAAATAATTTCAGCTCTGGCATCTAGAACAAAGGGCAGGTAAGCACCTTTCAAGATGGTAGATAAAAGAGAGGACCATGGAGAATTGTCTCTCAGGACATATTCAACTCCTTTACTTGTGTTTGGCATAGAGTTTCAGTGTCTGGGGAGGTCAGTTTCCCCACACCATCCAACAATCAATTCTCTGACATCAGCGAGGTGTCCTTCAGTTCAACTCAATTCTGAGGCTATATACCTGGAGATAGCATCGGATTCCACAGACCCCACAGCCCTGCAAGACTGCTCTCCTTTCAGATGCCAATCTCAAGCCCAGGTTCCTCTGCCTGGCTATAAATCAGAGGTTCCTATGACTCCCTCTTTGGGTTTGATTAACTTGGTGGCTTACAGAACTTGGGAAACCCGTGTACTCACTAGATTACCAGCTTATTATAAAGGATATTAGAGGATGTGAATCAACAGCCAGGCCAAGAGATGCATAGGGGAAGGCATGGGGAAAGGGCTTCATACTTCACTTCCTCACCTTCTCCAGGCACACCACTCTAATTATCTGGTTGGTTTCCTGGCAATCAGTCTCCACGATCAACTTCTTATTCTTTAGGTCTCAGTTTAAACCTTCCTTCCTCAAGGAGACCAATCCTACCCCCGTGACTTGAATGGTCTGAAGTTCTACCTTCTTTGTAAGCTAACATTTTATCCTGCCACACTTTCATAGATGCTGGCAGAAGACACAAGACTTGTGGGTCAGAGACAGTCTTTATTATTACCAGACCAGGTTCATTTGCCAGACATGCAACACGCCAGATGCTGAAAAGCTGAGGCTTACAGCAGAGAAGAAGTTTACTTGCAAGGCAGCCAAGTGAGGAGTCAGGAGAACAAATCTCAGATCTGCCTCCCAGAAGATGGGGTTTAGGGATGTTGAAGGGTTAGAGGGGCAGGGGGAAAAGTGACTGGAGGTAAGAAAAGTGAGGTCATGGGTGGTCTGCACAAGAGTGCTCAGACTTCGTGCCTCTTCATAGGCCGCATGTTCAGAGAATGACTTCATTAGCTGCTCTAAGGGTGGAGTTTTGGACCCTATATTGTCAAAAAGTCATCCATCGAATATTCACGCAGTCCCACGCAGATGGTCCGTGGTCTCAACTGGTCCCAACAGGCAAGATCTAGCTCCCAGTTCCTGAAAGACAAGCAATCATTACTCCAGTGACCCATATGTCAGAAGTGTTTTCTATAAGGAAGCTCTTGGGAGTTTAGTTTAAAATCAGCTAGAAGCCAGCAGTTAAAAGCCAGTGAGGCAGGTTAGGTGTGGCCAGCTTAATCAGATTTGCCCTCAGTTTCATTTCTTTTCATTCTTTTTTTTTTTTTGGCTGCACTGAATCCTCAGTGTTGCATGCGGGCTTTCTCTAGTTGAGGCAAGTGGAGTCTGTTCTCTAGTTGCGGTGCGTGGGCTTCTCATCGCGGTGGCTTCTCTTGTTGCGGATATCAGGTTCTGCGGCATGCAGGCGCAGCGGTTGGGGCGCACAGGCTCCAGAGCCCAGGCTCAGCAGTTGTGGTGCCCAGGCTCAGGTGCCCTGTGGCATGCGGAATCTTCCTGAACCAGAGATCGAACCTGTGTCCCCTGCGTTGGCAAGGACTCTTAGCCCCTGGACCACTAGGGAAGTCCCTCAGTTTCCTGATTACAGCACAGCAGGCGGCACGGCTGTCCTTTCGCCTCGGCTCCTCTGTCCCCGAAGTCTCAGGAGGATGGTGCCGAGCAGAGCAGGTCAGCGCTGTACACGCAGTGGGTTTGCTGCGTAGCTGGGGAGACTCATGCCCAAGAACCTTGGTCTTCCAAATGGGACTTCCGGCAAACCCGCCCATCCTTTGCCATGGAGGCTGACATGGTCTTTACTGTGCTGGGAGGAAACCTTCCCTGCGCTTCAGAGGGAGACACCATCTCTATCTTCTGAGGCTGCTTCTTATACAAACATCCATGAAAAGAAATAAGGGAACAAAAGCTGACGCAAGAGATACATGAATGTGAGAGACCCAAGGAGAATGGTCTCCCAATACCCCTTCACTGCCTCATCTACATTATGGTAGGTTCTCTTGTTATAAATTCTTATAAAACTGTTATTTTCTCTTGGCAACACTTATTCCAATTACATTTAATAAAGTGTTAGTATAATTGTTTTATTTATGTCTTCTTCTCTAGATTCTAAGTTCCACGTGGGTAGAGACTAATTTGAATGCTAAACATCTAATTCTTAGCAAAGCCTACATGAGGTGATTCATAGATGCTCATAGAATTTTGTAGAATCATGAATGAACATGGCTGGGGCCTCTCTCATGACTGAAATCCTCCTTTGAGTAGTCTTCCCAGATTCTCTAAATATTGGTTTGATGACCTGTGAGCTTCTGTCCTATCATATGTGGTCATATCGCAACGTTCACTGCACCACTGAAATTATTTACTAAACTTTGAACTTCTCCACAGAAGAGTCATCATTTCTTCCCCAGTGGCTAGAACAATGCTTTGCACAGAGTAGAAGCTTAATGGGTATGTGCTTTTGTCTACACAGACCTAAATCTCCCTACTGACAGCCTTATACATTAAACTGCTTTTGCAGCTCATCTCCTAATATCCTGTAAAAAAACAGATAAATGAGTCACAAATATAAAGTTACACCATTTTGACTCAGTGTTTGACCCATACTTAACTCAAGGAGGAAAATAAAATATAGGTAGGTAGCTCAGTTGAAGCAGTGACTATTTTGTTTGGGAATATCAAACCTAAATCAAATAAACATGATCACCAGTTTAAGATATTTTACTTTTCTTATATGTCTGATATTTCTGCTGTTGTCTAGAATATTAAATTGGGACAATTCTCTCTCTTTTTTTTTTTAAAGAACAATTCTTATTTTATTAAAAGAAAGTAGCAGATAGCTTAGTTGAAAGTGCATGGACTTTTGAATCAGAAAAAAAAAATAGGAATTCTGGCTTTGTCATTATGAATTCAGGTAAGTTATACCTTTCTTGATTTCTCAATTCAAAAATAGGAATTGTTATAAGACCTGCCTTCCCCGTAATGCTGGCGATGGCCTTGATGCTCAGGCCCAGGGAGGTGACAGAGGGCTTGCCCGTCAGAGTCACCTTCTCCAGCGGTTGACTCTTCACCCAGTGACGCAGCAGAGATGCTCCCTCTGTGTCCCTCTTTCTGCCAACAGGGCAGTAGCCATGCTTTCCGGGCTTAGTTCTTGACCCAGAAATGACAGTGTGGTGCCCAACCCCTGATGATGGCTGCACTGTTGTCTTCACCACACAATCCAATGGCACGATTTTCAGCATTATTCCTGGAAGTGTGGTCTCGAGTCTGCGTCCCTAGCACTCCCCGTGGTTCTGGGAACTTTTTTGTCATTGTTCAGTAGCTCAGTCTTGTCCAACTCTTTTGCAACCCCATGGACTGCAGCACGCCAGCCTTCCCTGTCCTGCACTAACTCCCGGAGTTTTTAGAATACTGGAGTGGGTAGTCATTCTCTTCTCCAAGGGATCTTACCAACCCAGGGATAGAACCTAGGTTTCCCGCATTGCGGGCAGATTCTTTACCATCTGAGCCACCAGGGAAGCCCTCTGGGAACTACATGATATCTTTAATTTCATTTTCTACCTACTCAGTCAGAGACAGCTTCTGTCACTTTCATCTGAAAACCTCAAGCCAATGTATGTCCCTAGCATATGAAGGTCTGTTGGGTTCGGCAAGTGAGAGGCCAATTAGCTTAGGTCCAGGTGGGGTTGAGAGGCTTCTCAACAAGCCCAGAGTCGCCTTAAATGACTGATGATCTGAGCACTGTACATAATTATTTAGGTCCAGAAAAGTGGAAATGAGGCAGTCGTTGATGATTCAAGCAAATATGCATGTTCTTTCGTTTGACTTTCTCTTTTAGGGCATTTGGTTTGACTTCATGCTCAGAATTAACTCAGTTTCATGCACTTGCCAAAGAAGCATGTGCCAGGGGAGTTCAGTAAGTATGAAAAGCCATTCCTCTAAAAAGCAAGGAGCGGCCAATTTGGGGATACACCAGGCCCTCAATCGAAAAGGAGGCATTTACAGAAATCCTAAAATTTTATGAAACGTTGGCACTAAATTAAGGCATTATTTCATCATCATGTATTTTTGGTGGAAGTGTTTAGGTTTTCTCATCATAAGCATTAAAACTTTATGTGCAGACTTAGCCTTTAATTTTGCTTTCAAAGACTTTCTAATTTTCCCCAAACCACAAAGAATAAAAAGCTATTTTAAAAAGTCCTATACAACTTGGTTTTAAATAAAAACAAAGGGTAATGTGATTTTAAGAGGTCTGGGCGTAAAGGCAAAAGTTTGTGATTTCTGCTCCTCCAACTTGCCCGCTTCCCACTGTATGATCCCTCCTTGCCTCTGTTTCCCTATTTGTGGAAATGGGTCATAAGATTCGTTCCACAGAGCTGTTTTGAGGACAAAATCCTGGGACTGTGTATACTACAGCCCCTGCCTGGAGACTTGACATAGGAGGATCTTGCAGAAGATTGACATTTATACACTGCTGTGCCTAAAATAGGCTTCCCTGGTAACTCAGCTGGTAAGGAATCTGCTTGCAATGCAGGAGACCCTGGTTTGATTCCTGGGTCAGGAAGATCCCCTGTAGAAGGGATAGGCTACCCACTCCAGTATTCTTGGGCTTCCCTGATGGTTCGGATGGTAAAGAATCCACCTGCAACGGGGAAGACCTGGGTTCGATCCCTGGGTTGGGAAGATCCCTTGGAGGAGGGCATGGCAACCCACTCCAGTAATCTCGCCTGGAGAATCCCCATGGACAGAGGAGCCTGGTGGGCTGCAGTCCATGGGGTTACAAAGAACTGGACTAGGCAACAAAACGCACACACATGTGTAAAATAGATCGCTATTGGGAAGCTGCTATATAGCATAGGAGCTCAGCCTCGTTCTCTGTGATGATCTAGAAGGGTGGGATAGAGGCGGTGGGAGGCAGGTCCATGAGGGAGGGGATATATGTATACATATAGCAGATTCACTTCCCTGTACAGAATAAATAGCATTGTAAAGCAATTATACTCCAATTAAAAAAAGAGGTTGAATTGATTTTGATCCTGAAAGTATTCTGACATTAATTTAAGATGAACTATATGGTGAAGGGGAGAAATCTTAGGCCCTTCTATAGTGCAGTTAATGTTTATTTTTAGGAAACTGCTCTCTTGTTATTATTATTTTCCCATAGTCTTAAAAGTCTGAAAAGTGAAAGTGGCTCAGTCGTATTCGACTCATTGTGATCCCATGAACTATGTAGTCCATGGAATTCTCCAGGCCAGAATATTGGAGTGGGTAGCTGTTCCCTTCTCCAGGGGATCTTCCCAACCCAGGGATTGAATCCAGGTCTCCTGCATTGCAGTCAGATTCTTTACCAGCTGAGCTACCAGGGAAGCCCTTAAAAATCTGAATCCCAAATGACTGCTCCAAATCCTTTTTAGAGAGAGGAATTCTTTTTTTTTTTTTTTAATATAAGAATGTCAGGATGGGGGCTAAAAGGAGGGAAGATCCAGACTGTGATAAATGAAGACTCCATAAACCTAAGTTTGTTTCTTCGGGGCCGGAGAGAAGGCATCGTGGGAAACGTGGGGCATCCCATAGGAGGATCACTCCTTTATTTCTGTCTCGTTTCCGTCTCCTGAGCTGTAAGCACTACAAATACAGTGCACATCAGCCCTCCTTTGCCAGCTTCCCTCCCACACCCACACAAGAACAATTTGTTACTGTCCTAGGGCTTGCAATTACCGAGTCTAAACCTGCACACACATAAAGGAGTACAGTTCAAGTAGAGTGTCAACGTGAAAGAGCTGATAGCATTTCTAAAAGTCTGCCTCCTTTGAGCCTGAAGAGTTGAGAGATGTGTGTGTTACACGGAACATCTTGGAGCAGAGGATTTGTTTGTGCTTTGATGTGTGGCCAGAGCCATTTGCAGGGCTTATCATCGAGTGATGTTGGTTTGAAGCCTCTGCTTGACAGCGGCTGGCTCCCAGCTCCTCCACCACCCCACTGCCCGGGTTGTTAGAATCGGCCCTTAGTGTCTGAGACCACTTTGTCACAGCAGTGCCTCCATGTACCCTGAAGTCATTCCTTTAACCCGCCATGCTTCTGCTCTGGCCATTTCAGCTTTCCTGACAGTCTTGTCAGAGCAGTTCTGTTGGGCAATGAGGTTCTTCATCTCCAGCCTGGAACTCTAATCCAGGCCCATGTTAAAGACCACCAGGGGAAGACTGGACCCACAGAACCGGCACCAACCTTTAGGCCTGTAGTTGTGCCTTGTATGGAAGTGTTACGGAAGGGTGTTCATCATTCACTACGCCCAGCCTCTACGAGCCTGTGCACGGGCTTGTGGAGGAGGTGGCTTCGCTGGGACTCACTCACCCACATCAGGCACTTTCAGAAGGGCTTCCGGTTTTCAGGTCCCTGCGGTTTGGTTCAGACTTCTAACTATTGGGATGGTCAGATGTGGCCAAAGCAGCTATTTGAAGAGCTCATTCAAGGAAAAGATGCTGTTTTTCATGGCTATACCACTGACCCTACTTCCTCTGCCCCACTCTCCCCAGACAGCTTGTATTTAGTTAATTTTGCTGCTAGTCACTCTGTCGTGTCTGACTGTTTGTGAGCTGGGGCTGTAGCCCACCAGGCTCCTCTGTCAATGGGATTCTATAGGTAAAAATACTGGAGTGGGTTGCCATTTCCTTCTCCAGGGGATCTTACTGACCCAGGGATTGAACCCAGGTCTCCTGCATTGGAGGCAGATTCTTTATAGTCAAAGCCATCAGGGAAGCGTCATTTCTTTAATGGCTATACTATTGACCCAACTTTCTATGCCCCACACCCCCCAAGGTAGTTTGTATTTAATTAGCTTTGCTGAGCCTCAATTTTTCTCGTCTCAGAAATGGGGATAGTATTTTATATCTCATAGAGTTTCTTTGAGGATTAAGTGAAATAATGGCTAAAAATCACTTGACAAATCAGAGGCATTGTGTTTCCTTCTCTTTATGTTTATAACAATTGTCACAACTTATCATCCTCAGGGATGATTCCACCATCTGTTCTGTGTGTCATGCCAACAAAAATCGTGCTGAAATATATATAGAACAACAACTCAGCACTACTGGCCACTAAAAACCTAACGAGACCTGTTAATTAGCTAGATTATTTTCAACCCTGTGCTTTGGCAGAACAAGATAAATGACAGAAATTAGTCCATGACTCTTGTATCAGCTGAAATGAACAAGGAATTTCATGGCATGCACTGAGGGCTTATGTATACAGTGATCTTAATTACATGTACATTATTGCAGTGGGTTCATCAGTGAAAGTTTTGCATATTGACTCTCAATCTGCTCAGATCCTTAGTTACCAAATAAATATTACATTCATTATTAGCACTCATATTTGAGTAGCCTAGGCTTCCCTTGTGGCTCAGATGGTAAAGAGTCAGCTTGCAATGCAGGAGACCTGGGTTCAATCCCTGGGTTGGGAAGATCCCCTGGAGGAGGCATGGCAACCCACTCTAGTATTCTTGCCTGGAGAATCCCGTGGACAGAGGAACCTGGTGGGCTACAGTCCATGGGATCACATAGAATCGGACACAAGTGAGTGATGAACGTACACAGAAGATTCTGATGATGGAGATGATTCCAAATTCTTAAACTTCTGGTATCGCAAAACTTTGCTAAAGAAGTATCCAATCAGCAATGGTAACCACTGCTTCATTTAGAACATGGAGATGAGTTGCCAGAGGTGGATCCTGACTCTGATAATTAATTTCAAGACCACAATAGAAAACATGTAGCTTCCAATCAGAGTGTGTGTGTGTTAAGTCACTTCAGTTGTGTCCGGCTCTCTGTTACCCTGTGGACCATAGCCTACTAGGTTCCTCTGTCCTTGGGATTTTCCAGGCAAGAATACTGGAGCATTGGTGCCATGCTCTCCTCCAGGGGATCTTCCCCACCCAGGGATTGAACCCTGGTCTCCTGCACTGGCCAGGCGGATTCTTTACCCCTAGCACCACCTGGGAAGCTTCTCTAATCAGAGTAGCTGCTAGTTACACTCAAGATCCCATTAGAAATTTTAGCCTCGTTATAACTCAAACTATATCTCTTTCTTATTTAAATAACAATGCTAAATATTTGCTTATACCTTGTAGTAGTTTCGGGTTAAAGTATAAAGAAGAGAAAGGTAATTGATGACAAAATTATCTTCATGATCACTTGCATTGATTACATTACTTCTGATTCAAAAGAGTCAGTTTATTCAGATTATAATCACATGTGTTATTTTTTTTAGATCGCACGATTTTATCGGGGGTGTGTCTGTGGTGCTTTACAATTGGCAGATTCGTTAATGAGTGACAAAAGTTCTGCCTCAAGATTTAGCATGTTTAGTAGTAACTGGAGTCTCAGTAGAAAACATCCATTCCTAATATACTATGATTATTTTATTAGGTTGATTCTAGGAGATGATGCTTAATTCTCTATCCTATCAATTATAGCTGGTTTTCCTAGTAATGGTGATTCACTTATATCTTATTCTTGATTGTCCATAGCCAAGGGGCACGTGTGGTAAAGAACCCACCTGCAATGCAGGTAGACGCAAGAAACTCAGGTTTGATCATGGGGTCAGGAAAATTCCCTGGAGGAAGGCATGGCAACCCACTCCAGTATTCTTGCCTAGAGAATCCCATGACAGAGGAGCCTGGCGGGCTACAGTCCATGGGGTTAGAAAGAGTCTGACATGACTGAAGTGACTTAGCGTAGCATGGCATACACAGCCAAGTACTGTAATGCTAACTTCAGTAAACAGAGTCTACAGCTAACTTGATGCCATATTTGGTTAGCGGTCACTTATGGAGCTGCCTTTGTTTTGCAGAATTCCCTCTGCTAGATCTAGGAACAGGGACAGTTGGCTTGGATATTTGAAGGAACACTATTCTGTTGGCATAGAGCTAAGAAACATAATATAAAAATCAATGAAGAGTGATTTTGCTGTGTGTTTTACTGTTGCCATCGGCCGAACAGTTTATTTGTGTTTTTCCATAACATGTTATGAAGAGCCCAAACGAATGTTTTGGCCAACCCAATACTTTTCATGTCTCACTTCCATCCTTAGACAGAGGTAAGAATGTCTATGTATCAAGCTAAGGAAAGAAGGAGAAAATGACCAGGACTGTGTGTTTATTGAACAGTTTTAGTGTTAAACTATGTAGGATTAACTAGCAATCTACTTCTGCTTCATTGACTACCCTAAAGCCTTGAACTGTGTGGATCACAACAAACTGTGGAAAATTCTTAAAGATATGAGAATACCAGACTACCTTACCTGCCTCCTGAGAAACCTGTATGCAGGTCAAAAAGCAACAGTCAGAACTGGCTTGGGACAACAGACTGGTTCCAAATTGGGAAAGGAGTACATCAAGGCTGTATATTCTCACCCTGCTTATTTAACTTATATGCAGAGTACATCCTGGGAAGTGCCAGACTGGATGAAGCACAAGCTGGAATCAAGATTGCCGAGAGAGAAACATCAATAACCTCAGATACGCAGATGACATCACCCTTATGGCAGAAAGTGAAGAGGAACTAAAGAGCCTCTTGATGAAAGTGAAAAAGGAGAGTGAAAAAGCTGGCTTAAGACTTAACATTCAAAAAACTAAGATCATAGCATTTGGTCCCATCACTTCATGGTAAATAGATGGGGAAACAGTGGAAATAGTGAGAAACTTTATTTTCTTGGGCTCCAAAATCCCTGCAGTTGGTGACTGCAGCCATGAAATTAAAAGATGCTTGCTCCTTGGAAGAAAGCTATGACAAACCTAGACCACATATTAAAAAGCAAAGACATTACTTTGCCAATAAAGGTCTGTCTAGTCAAAGCTATGGATTTTCCAGTAGTCATGTATGGATGTGAGAGTTGGACAATAAAGAAAACTGAGTGCCAAAGAATTGATGCTTTTGAAATGTGCTGGAGAAGACTCTTGAGAGTCCCTTGGACTGCAAGGAGATCCAACCAGTCTATCCTAAAGGAAGTCAGTCCTGAATATTCATTGGAAGGACTGATGCTGAAGCTGAAACTGTAATACTTTGGCCACCTGATGTGAAGAACTGACTCATTGGGAAAGACCCTGATGCTGGGAAAGATTGAAGGCAGGAGGAGAGGGGATGACAGAGGATGAGTTGATTGGACAGCATCACCAACTCAATGGACATGAGTTTGAGCAGGCTCCAGGAGATGGTGAAGAACAGGGAAGCCTAATGTGCTGCAGTCCATGGGGTCGCAAAGAGTCGGACATAACTGAGCAACTGAACAACAACAAATAAACCTCTTGGTTTCCTAATCCAAATTTTGCCAGCGAGGCACCTTTTCACATAAAAATGCTTCTGCTACTAGCCCTCAAATACTATTTGGCCTTATGGTGTCATGGAAATGATTGGAGACAGAGAACATGACTGTATAGAGATGCCTGAATTAATACTGACTGGAAACAATCTTGTGACTTGATTCTGAGTTTATATAAACGCAGGAATTGGAAGTTCCAGACTCACCGCCCTTGGAATTGAGATGGACTCGATGGACATGAGTTTGAGTAAACTCTGGGAGTTGGTGATGGACAGGGAGGCCTGGCGTGCTGCAATTCATGGGGTCACAAAGAGTTGGAAAAGACTGAGTGACTGAACTGAACTGAACTGAACTAGTGAATTAGTTTAATCAAATGTTTTGAATCTCTAGCCCTTTTCAGCCCTTAAACACCTAGCTAGGGTCTTTTTTCTGTTAGGATCTCGTCCCAAATTAAGGCACCAAAACAGTAACCAGAAACAAGTTTCTTTTCAGAAACCAGAAACCAGTTTCTTCATGACGAAGCCAAATCTAAAAAGCTGCCATCTTGGAAGGTAGCAAATTCAGTCTTATTTGAGCAGGAAAAAGAAAAAAAGCACCCATGTCAATTTAACTTTACTCTTGGGACTCACAATACCACAGTTTTGCAAGTGAAGTGTTGCTTTCTATGGAATATGTAACAATGGGAATTTCCGAGCAGCTCAGATAAATTGGAAAGAACATGGACATGAGTAATGAAAATGATGAAGGAGCTGGAAGACCTGATTTATGGCAGAAGATGAAAAGAATTTAATATGGATATCTTGGCTAAGTAAAGAATAGATCCTTTGATTAATAACTATGCATTCTTGAAGTGCATAAGCACTATGAAAAAGTCAGTTTGGGGGTGTGGAAAACATGAATAATGGAATCAATTAAGTAAAGGAAAATAGGCTGAATGTAAAATGTAAGATATCTATTTCTGGATTTTTCAGATGTGCCTCTTGAGGTACTTTCAATGTTAAATATTTTCTAGTAAGATGGATAAGCTCTTAACATGTTCAATTGTTTTTTCCTAAAAGAAGCAAAATCTCCCAAGAGTTTTGAAAGGATGCATTTTGTCACAGGGGCATAGTGGTTAGATTCTGGGGTCTATGATCTTCAGGACAGAGACTTTGTATCTAATGTTATTGGTCCTAAAACTGAAGGACAGTCTTCTCATTTTTCTCTAGGAAGTTTGTCTCAGACCTCTAAGAGAAGCCGAGGGAAACAGTTGCCAGGGCTTTGACACCCATTGATTCAGAATGACCTGAATGCACACTGTCTCCTAATAAGAGGAGTCTGAGGTTCAGTTCAGAAGTTGGAAAAGTCTTCAGTTGAAAAATATTAATGAAATATGTTGGCATGGTTATGCTCAGACTTCAGTTGCCAAGACAGAAGTTACAAATGCACCTAAGGATGTGGAGGAGCGAATATGGAGATCCAAGCAGGCTGGTACCATGGTTTAACTAACACATGTAAGTGGATTATCTGTCATTCCAATAAATCTTGGAATCCAGGGTAGCAGCTTACTGTTTAATCTCAGGCAAATGCCCACCCTCTCTACATCGCAGTCTGCTTTTCTGTGGGCAGCTCCAAGCACTGTTGTGGGGATTGTGTCGAAGATGATATTTATAGAGCTCAGCAAGTGCCTGATTTAGCAAGTGTTCATTGCATGCATGAGTGTTCAGTTGCTCAGTCATGTCTGACCCTTTGCAGCCCCATGGACTGTAGCTTGCCAGGCCCCTCTGTCCATGAGATTTTCCAGGCAAGAATATTGGAGCAGGTTGCCATGTCCTTCTCCAGGGGATCTTCCCGACTCAGGGATTGAACCTGAGTCTCCTACATTGGCAGGTGGATTCTGAGTCACCTGGGAAACCCTAAGTGTTCAGTAAATCTTAGTAATTATTCTTATTACTAGCTGGGTTCTCTACCCTGACTATATCCTCCACCACTCTTATCACACCTCTTCTTCCAAAGGTAAGGACCAGTGATGGGGCTATTCTTGGGGGAGATGAAAGAGAATAAATTGTCATCATTCCATGAGAAAATATGGGATATTTCATATATATGTAGATTTCAGGAAAACCTCCGTGGTTTAAACTAAAATCTGAATAGTCTGACATGTCTAAATTATAATATTCTAATAGAAATTCAGTCTTATTCTATTTCACTATGAATGATAATCCCTTTGCTTATTTCTCCACTTTTCTCAAATCTTAATTCACTGCTTTTATTTGTATCCTTTCTGTTATTAACTTTTTAATTCTAATTTATATTTTACTAGGATTTTTGTGATTTCTAGTTTCACTGTAAGCCACCCCAAATCTTCTAGATAAGAAGTAAGGATATAAACAAAAAAATAAAATGTGCATAATTGAACTACTTATAAAACAACACTTTATATGTATAGCTTAGGAATATATGCTCATGTTCTTAAAGAATGGAAAAATTCGTGTCAACAAAGAATAGCAAACTAATGATGCTGATTCAGCCTGGGGGAAAGAAAAGGGAGTTGGGAAGAAGACTCCAGAAAGCTTCGGCTGTCCTGGGAATGTATGGAATGGATCTAGGGAAAACAGTAGGGTGCAGGCTTCAGTTGTTGTTCAGTCGCTCAGTCACATCCGACTCTGCAACCCCATGGGCTGCAGCATGCCAGGCTTCCCCGTCCTTCACCTCTCCCAGAGCTTGCTCAGACTCAGGCTTCAGTACCATGACATAGTTTCCATGTTGAGTGATCCTGGGAGAATTGGCATAAAGACTGTCTATGAAGATCAGTTTGATAAACTCAAAGGTGATGAGAACTCTAAAGCACAGTTGGCTTCTGCATGTGTTGCTTGTTTCTCGGTTCTCTGTGCTTCATGTTGCACCTTCTGACAGTGCTTATGTTCCTCGCTGGTATGAATCTTTTCTGTCCTTATTATTTTATTTTCTGGGAACTCAGTGTACATACAGGGTTCTATTAACAGCACTGACAGCTAAAGTTTTTAATACCAAATGCTTTACAGGCACCATCTAATCCCATCACTTTTAATCTTCTCCTAAAAATCTCTGCAATTATACACTCAAAATTAGGGCAGAATCAACTAAATTGAAATTCCATCCCCTCCAGTAAGGCTAATCTAACAGTGATGTCAGAGACTGGGTTTTCAGGTACAGGGTTTGGCTGAGCACTTCTGCCTGGGTTAATTGTTGTGACGGCATAACTCTGGGTTAGGAAGGCTTAGAAAATGAGCAATTTGAAATTAGAGGCAAAACTGAAAAATGAGAATCTTGGGTGCTGCAGATATAGAGCAAGAAAAGGGATCAGTAACACAATGTGGGATTGACTTACCATGGGCAAGGCATTAAATTTTGTAAATGAATAGATATCAGAAATCCAAGTCAGATGAGAATGTCACATCAGAAGAGGAAAAGGAGGCTTACAGAGCATTAAGTGACGTGCTCATAGCCACATAGCTAGTGGTGGGCAGAGCTGGCTTCAAATCTAGATCTGTCTTCCCTCTAGAGCTCCTGTCCTTGACCTTTACGTCATGAATTTATGTGCAAATTTCATAGTTACTTTTTACTCAGCTGAGCAAACATGTATATTTCCTCACTTGTCAATAAAAAATTTAATTTCTCTCTCAAGCGCCTCTGATTTCTGATGCAAACATCTTAATTCAGACATTAGCAGGGAAACCCAGTTGTATTTAATTTTGTTGTCTCTCATTTCAGGTTTGAAGTTATTCTGCTTTTCCCTGGAGTTAACGCTATGCTCAGCAGGCTACGTAGACCGTGCGGAGGTGTTTTATTCTCTGACTTGGATGTGTCTCGGTGGCCTGCTGTTGTCCATTTGACTTTCCAGCTTGTCTCCACCCTGATATGGTGCCGTGGCATTTGAACAGTGGAACTCCTACTGGACAGACCACTTTATAGTCTCTGTGTTAGGGCCCTGCTGTAATCCCTCTGTAATCTACCAGCACTCTGCACTTGGGCCAACTGCTGCTCCCAGCTGAGGGACCACAACAACCTCTCAGTGTGTTCCTGCTGATTCCAGGGTCGAAAGAGTCTCCTCTCCCCAGGCCTTTCCTTCCCTCCCCGCCCGCCCGCCATTATAGTTTATTACAATATATTGACTGTAATCCCCTGTGCTATACAGTAGGACTTTATTGGTTACCTATTTTATATATAGTAGTTTGTCTGCTAATTGCAAACTCCTAATTTGTCCCTCCCCGACCCTTTTCTCCCCTTTGGTAGCCATAGGTTTGTTTTCTATGTCTGTGAGTCTGTTTCTGTTTTGTAAATAAGTTCATTTCTGTCTCTTTTTTTTAGATTCCATATATAAGTGATATCATACGGTATTTGTCATTCTCTGTCTGACTTACTTTACTAGGTATGATAATCTTCAGGTCCATCCATGTAGCAACATGGATCCAGCCCTCTCCTTTATCCTTGATGGTGCCCACACCACACTGGCACAGCCAATTCCTTTCCAAGGTCCTCCCCAGGAAAATGGAGGCCAAGGTCTCCCATTTTTGTAATTTAATGACTTAATTGAAAGGCTGAAGGTATTTTTGGCTCCCCAAGGAGGCTGAGCTTGAAGAATGGAGGGGTTAGGATGCCACTTCCTGCCTCTCTCATTAATGGATAACTCTCATGGTTTGTGTCTATTCTAGCTCTGATATCTTCTCTACCTCAGCCTGCAGCATTCTATCTAGATTGATGTAGGGGTGAAGAATGGAACGTTCAGTCACCCAGTCGTGTCTGACTCTTTGCGACCCCAGGGACTACAGCACGCCAGGCAGTTAACAATAGCTTCTTCCTAATCCTTCCGTCTTACTCATGGATCTGAAATGTTTGAGTTTACTGGCCCAGTTGTTCCTTTTGAAACTCTCCCTTAGAGCAAAATAGCCTGAGGGCTCCCAGCCTTGTTGGGGCAGGTCACATCTCTGGGAGGAGGGGGTGATGAGACGAAATAGCACTCCAGTTTGTGCTTACAAATCATTTTCCAACTTCAGTGAAATCATTATACCTTGTTGGAGGCATCAGGAGGCATCATTTTGGGGGGAGATTCCCAAAATTCATAATATTATTCTGTGGAAGTTGTTGATGCTGAAAGGTTGCCTAAATACTGAGGACTTCATAAGTTCAGTCAAAGTTACTTAATTTGCTACTCTGCTGTTACTTCAGGAACCTTGACATTTAAGACACATAAAAGGGAATAATTATGTAAGTCATAAAATTAACACATACTGCGGCAGTTCACAAAATACGTAAGCCAAGTCTGTCTTCCTGCAGGTGTTGGGAATTTAAGGGTGAGAAAAATTTGGCATTGACATGGGATGCTGATTATGTGGGCTTGTGCAACTTACATTATCAATCAGCCTTGTTTGCACAAGAGAAGCCCTGTTACAATAGTCTTTAAGGAATTGCCCAGATTCTTTTGTTCACATCAAAATGGTTTTAATCCTGGACTCTTGGTTCATCTCCATATCCATGCAGAAACCAAATTCTGTCTTGCAAATATTTGTCCTGGCTTCTCCATCCCCATTATTACTGCCTTAGCTCAGACCCTTGTCTGAACTAGTTTATCTCTTGTCTCTAATATTATAAGATCCTCCAGACTCTTCCTGCCTCACCCAGTACATACTTTGTGTGCACCCAGGTATTTCTTATTAAATACAGATCTGATCTTTTCTTCCCACTTGGGAAGCTGTGATGCCTGGCTACTGCTTATAGAATAAAATACCATCCCTTTGAGCAAAGTGTATAAGGCACTCTTCTGTCTGCATCTAAATCATGTCAGCATGTATGCATGTGTTCACTCACTTGTTCAATAGATTTTTATTGACTGCGTCATGGAAATTTATACAAAGATTAATGAGTATAGTTTATGCCCAGGTAAGAGTGGGGTTCTGGGTAAGGAGTAGATAGAAAGGAGAAAAATAAGGAGAGAAATCACTACACTGTCTGTAATAGGAAGATGCAGAAGATACAGTGGAGTGTGTGTGCTCAGTTATGTCTGACCCTTTGGGAGGAGTTATGTCTCCCTATGGGAGATACAGAGGAAGTGTTCACTAAATCTGTTGGGGAAAGTTAGAGAAGACGTTATCTTCTACTACTTAGACTTTCCTTCTCCAAGGCACCTTTAATTCAGCTGTTCCACCATTATCTTTCTTTTTTTTTTTCAACAACATCTCTTTTTTTTTTTTTCAATTTATTTTTATTAGTTGGAGGCTAATTACTTTGCAATATTGTAGTGGTTTTTGTCATACATTGACATGAATCAGCCATGGATTTACAAGTATTCCCCATCCTGATCCCCCCTCCCACCTCCCTCTCCACCCGATCCCTCTGGGTCTTCCCAGTGCACCAGGCCTGAGCACTTGTCTCATGCATCCAGCCTGGGCTGGTGATCTGTTTCACCCTAGATAATATACATGTTTCGATGCTGTTCTCTCGAAACATCCCACCCTCGCCTTCTCCCACAGAGTCCAAAATTCTGTTCTGTACATCTGTGTCTCTTCTTCTGTTTTGCATATAGGGTTATCGTTACCATCTTTCTAAATTCCACAAAGCCACAGTCATCAAGACAGTATGGTACTGGCACAAAGACAGAAATATACATCAATGGAACAGAATAGAAAGCCCAGAGATAAATCCACGAACCTATGGACACCTTATCTTCGACAAAGGAGGCAAGAATTATACGATGGAAAAAAGACAACCTCTTTAACAAGTAGTCCTGGGAAAACTGGTCAACCACTTGTAAAAGAATGAAACTAGAACACTTTCTAACACCATACACAAAAACAAACTCAAAATGGATCAAAGATCTAAACGTAAGACCAAAAACTATAAAACTCCTAGAGGAGAACATAGGCAAAACACTCTCTGACATGAATCACAGCAGGATCCTCTATGACCCACCTCCCAGAATATTGGAAATAAAAGCAAAAATAAACAAATGGGGCCTAATGAAACTTAAAAGCTTTTGCACAACAAAGGAAACTATAAGCAAGGTGAAAAGACAGCCCTCAGATTAGGAGAAAATAATAGCAAACGAAGCAACAGACAAAGGATTAATCTCAAAAATATACAAGTAACTCCTGCAGCTCAATTCCAGAAAAATAAATGACCCGATCAAAAAATGGGCCAAAGAACTAAACAGACATTTCTCCAAAGAAGACCATTATCTTTCAATTCTGCTAAATTAAGAGTTTCATGATAAGCAGATTCTTTTTCCTTATCTTTGTTGCCCCAGAGTTGCCTGATAAAGTACTTGGAACTTTGTGGCATCCAGTAACCACAGTTGAATTAGGACATCATACTGAATTTTGTCTGAAATATGCTGAGGTTTGAAACTGTGTTTGTTACTGAGGGATGATCATTTTAATGACAATTATTTATGAAAAATAATATATTTTTTTCTCCTAAATATACCCTTAGATGTTTGCCTTACTATCTGTTCTCTTTTTGAACCATAAGTAATAGCCATATTTAATTTACTTGTTCACACTTAATTCTTAAACTTAGTACTTAGCATTTTTAAGAGATGGGATTCCAATAGTCATGGGGGGGGGGGGAAGCTTCCTGATTATAAGGACAAACTTAACATAATAGAGAAGATACTGCAACAAAAGCATTGAGTAGCTGAGTAGTGAGACTAATCATAGAAAGCTTCATGAAGAAGGTTAGCATCTAACCTGATTTCAAAAGGAGGGGTCAGGCAAAAAGAAGCAATGAGAAACATTTCAGAGAAAGTGGTCTATTTGCAAAGGTGAGAAGTATGTATAGGGCATGAGATATGGATGGTTAGACTATAGGGAGGGGAACATTTAGAATTAAAAAAGAAAGTGCTTGGTGTGCTTGCTTATTTTTTTAAAGATTGTATCTTGTGCTTATAAAGTGCTTAATCCAAAATTTATTGATTTCTTGGATTAATAGCAGAATGGTTAAAAAAAATAAGAAAATTGAAATCCAGATACAATCTCCTGGATAGTACATGAAGTTAATTTTAAGTATATAACACTTCTTTTTTAAATCAAAGTTTTAGAATATAATACAGTGGATCATTTCTGTCTACCAGGGCTTCCCAGGTGGCTCAGTGGTAAAGAATCCACCTGTCAATGCAGAGATGCAGATTTGACCCCTGGGTTAGAAAGATTCCCTGGAGAAGGAAATGGCAGCCCACTCCAGTATTCTTGCCTGGAAAATCCCATGGCAGACGAGCCTGGTGGCTATAGAACCATGGGTCACAAACAGTCAGACCCAATTGAGCATGTATATATACATATATATATGAAATAGTGAACGGTTGTGCTCTGATCCCCTAAACAAAGCCAGTATGAAAGAAGGAAGTTGGAAATCAAGAGAGGAGCTGCCTTGAGAGACTGGAGAGCATCATGGTAATATTAGCCCTCCACCCTCCCCTCCCCTTGTTTTCTCTAAGTCCAACTTCAGCTTAGCCTATTGGGTGAAAGGTCTCCCCATTGTTTTGCCAGGTTAAGTTATGTTTCTGTTATTTGGAGCAGAAGCTGATCTGGCAAGCTTAGTGACTTAATATCCACCGAATCGTAAAAGAGGCTTAATTTTATTGTGAGAAAGCTCTTACAAGGCTAACCAGTTTCTGCTTTCCACTGTCATCGATGCTCTGATTCAAAATGTGTGTTAAGTTGCTTCAGTTGTGTCCTACCCTGTGCAGCTCTGTGGGCTGTAGCCTGGCTCCTCTGTCCATGGGATTCTCCAGGCAAGAATACTGGAGTGGGTTGCCATGCCCTCCTCCAGGGGCTCATCTTGAGCCAGGAATGGAACCCACGTCTCTTGTGTCTCCTGCATGGGCAGGCAGGTTCTTTACCACTAGTGCCAAATAATGCCCACCTATTTTTAGGATAGTCTAGATTAGAACACTACTATCTCAACTTCTGGGAGAGGAGGGTGACTAAGAGTCATCGTCCCCCATCCAGGTCTGAATATCATGATTCCAGCTTTCACAGCATGCTAAAAAGGCATTCGAGTGTAGAAAAGAGACTCTGTTTTCTGGTAACTCAGAATCTCATAAACTCTTGTTGCTTTAGCTGCATCTGACATTCTACTGTAGGACAAATGGGCCCCTGCAGTGGCCAGATTGTTTTCATGTTTTATCTGTTTTCCTTTGGAAAAGGTTGAACTCTCTACTTTGTTTTGTGATGTCTAGGGGTACGGTGTTTATGTGGTTTTTGGCAAGTTTATTTGACCCTGGATTCCTCCAAATGTCATTCTCTAAGACAACAGAATATTCACTGAAGACTCTTAAAAATGCAACAGGTTTGTTTTTTTGGGGGGCAGGAGGGGGGTTGTCCTTGATTGATTAAGGTATAATTATTTGTAATAATGAATATACTATTACAGGGACATTTTGGAGCAGAAACAAAACATTTAAAAATGCAACAATAACAACTGCATGTAAGAAAATCAAGGTGTCTTTTGATGATCCCTGTAAGATTCATATCACTATTCTCATCTTTGCATCAAATGTTTATTTAGTAGGATCTAATAGAGAACATCTTGCCAAGACTTGAGGACAGCAAAATGAATGTATCTCCCAACTTTTTAGGAATTGCAATCTTGTACAGAAGTCAGGGCATATATTATAATAACCAGAGTATATCTAGGCACCACAGAAAAATACAGTTCACAGTGATAATAAAAAACAAGTCAGCAATATTTATCTAACTCATCTACTATATATAGTTTGGTCTGCCATTTCCCACCTCAGATTTTCCCAGCTAATTTAGGAAACTCTGAGGGAGTAACTCACCTGTGCTAACCAACAGAGGTTTCTTGTCTTATGAGGTAGACTCCAGGAGTTCTTCATCATGCCTTGGTTGGCTGGTTGGTTGGTTAGTCGCTGAGTCATGTCCTACTCTTGCAACCCTGCGGACGGTAGCCAGGCTCCTCTGTCCATGGGATTTCCCAGGCAAGAATACCGGAGTGGATCGTTATTGCCTTCTCCAGGGGATCTTCCTGACCCAGGGGTTGAACCCACATCTCCTGCATTGCTTGCAGTCTCCTGAATTGCATGCGGGTTGTTAACTGACTGAGCCACCAGGAAAGCTTGCATCACGCCTTACTGCGCAGGTATCTTGGCCACCTTGAGAGGCTCCCATGTTCTCTTTCCCACCTTTTGCTCTGTTCAAGAGAAGAAAATGCTTTCTGTCCCTCTTGGTTGCTGTGGTCTACTGCCTGGGCTAAAAAGAGGCAGCACTTAGTGTGCTCTGGGCCTGATGGATCTTAATAAAGCAGCACTTTTATTTAATCACGTTGTAAACTCTAACTCCCTGGGATTTTGGCTAAGTTCTGCTCGAGTTATTAGGTGAGATGGTGATGGGTGGGCTGAGAGAAAATGGGAACAATATACTTCAAGTGGCACTTAAAACTACCCCTCCTTTCCTAGGTGACCCACTGGGCTTGGATTAATCATTGCTGACAATAATTTACTTTGACAGAATGCTTCTTTGCTTTTCAAGCGTGTAGATCTTGTGCTCTCTCAACCTTAATGTTCCTCTACCTCTGGTTTTATTTGCTAAAATATAATGAGTACCTACTATGTGTCAGGTGCTCTGCTGGACCTTGGTGATATACTGGTGGATGAAACAGTCCCAGTTTCTGTTATCATGCATCTTAGCAGAAAGAATTACAGCCCTCAACTGTCTGAATATTCAGTAGATAGGCAGCTTATGTTTTTTAAAAATTTACTTATTTTTAATCGGAAGATAATTGCTTTACAATGTTGTGTTGGTTTCTGCCATACATCAACATGAAGCAGCCGTCAGTCCCCTCCCTCTTGACATCATATGTCCCCTCCCTCTTGGCTTCTAACCCCTGCTGCAGAACAAATGAACAGCAGAAGGCTGGTTGTTAAATGCAGAATAAAGAAGCACCATAGGATTTCAGAGGAGCAATTGTTTACTGGAAAGGCTGGACTAAACTCTATGAAAGAGATGAGAGTTAAGACCTTGAGAGAAAGGACTAGATGGATAGAAATAAACAGGAATAGCATTCTAGGGGAACTGCATATGGCAGGTCCCAGAAGAGAGAAGCAGTCCAGGTTTGTGTCCATGCATGCCAGGAGAAATTCTCAGGACAGTGTAAAGTCTCAATGACCTTGATTCAAATCAGAGTCTGATCACTTAGTGTGGATGTGAGTGACTTTGGGTTAGTTCATTAGATTCTCTGAGTCTCAGTTTTCTAATCTATAAAGTGACGATATTAAGACCTACTTCCTTGGTGGTCCAGTGGTTAAGACTTCATCTTCCATTGCAAGGGGTGCCAACTTGATCCCTGGTTGGGAAGCTAGGATCCCACATGCCTCATGGCCAAAAAAGGAAAACATAAAATAGATTCAATAAAACTTTAACAATGGTTCACATAAAAAATATTTTTCAAAAGGACCTACTTCTTGGATTTTTGCATTGATTATAAGAGTACAAAGTATATAAATGTAGAAAAAGTGCTAAAAATCATGCTAGCAAATAGTAAGTGCTCAAAACTGATAGGTCTTGCTGTTTTGGTTGACCAGATGATGCCTGTAGGATGAAGGAAGTACTTACTTTTAGATATTTATTTTTGGAGTTTACCTGTTGCTCTTGAGTAGGTGAAAATGACCGAGAAATACTCTCTTGTTTTGTTACCCACAAGGTGAAAGAAAAACCAATAGAAAAATAAGTGAAGAACACAGACTATTTTCTTTTACTTCTTTCAAATTCTTATCATATGTGTTGAGCACCTGAATTACTCAGCCTGATTCTTTCTGTGTTTGGGACATGTGCTGGGCCAGTTGGGGGCTGGGAAAGGATACCCCCTTTTCCCCCATTACTCTTTACTTGGCAAACGGGGAGCAGAGCTGTGTATGAGATGATCTAACCACATACATCATTGTTATGCCAGAACATCAAGTTAGGTTATTTGAATTTAAAAGCTATTAACAAACAGGGCTCATATGTTTCTACTTCCCATCATAAACACTAGCTTATAGACACTCATCTCTATTTGTTCCAATTGTGTCTTACCCTTTATTTGTGACAAAATCAGCTTCACTGATTTAACTTGCTCATTCCTACTGTTGGCTTCTAATCTGTTTCCTTTATAATCACTTTAAACTCAAAGTCAATTGTAGTGCCGTAAAAACGGCAGCTTCAAAGTGAAGATGCCATTTCACATAGAATAAAGTAGATCTTTAATTTCGATTCCACATAGTCAAGGCTTTGAACAAGTCCTTGTGGAACTCTCTCCTGAATTTCTGTTGTAGCCACACTACAGTAAAAGGAGAGAATCAGAAATAATATGTCTGGCTCTTTTTATTTCTCAGTGTCTTTTGCTGAAGGAATGCCAGCTTGTACCAGAAAATCTAAAAGAGAAAGAGAATTGTCAGTAGGAGTGAGATATTTCGTAGTTGCAATAAAAAAAACAACTAAAACCAAGAGGAAAGTGGGAGCATTTGGTAAACATGAAAAAAGAAAAACAAGAAATAGGAGGAAAAGAATTACTAGATAGGTTAACAGTTTGCAAATAAGACAAATGGCAAAGAATTGTTGAAAGAAGAATGGTACAAGATTACTGGCCTGCGATTCAACACTTGTCTTGACTGAATGAGATGGGAAACTCAAAGGGGATTATAATTCCAATCCAGTGGGTTTCTTTTACTCTGAATTACCAGCAGACTAGAACAGATCATATCATGATTTAATTGAGCAAGGCATCTCTAAATTTTTAGCCCTAGTCCTTTTTGTTCCTAATATGGTTCCTTAGCCTTTCTTCTGAGATTGAACACCTGAGCACCGTTGTATTCAAGTTAATTGATTAAGTGTCTTATTGCAGCTGCCAGTGAGACTCTTGAGGGCATGGAGCCTGTTGTGTCCATCAGTGAGTTTCCTATGCCTGACCCAAGACTGGGTACACATTAGGTGTTCTCTGAAAGTTGTGACATGAATGAATAAAGTAGTGACCCTTTGGCATGGCCCAATAGGCTTTCAGCCCATTTCTTTGAGTATTCTCTAGACAGATTGCTTATTATTCTACTTCCTCTGAAGCAATGAATTCTCTCTGACATCCAAGAAACATTCAAAAAGAGAAATAGGACTTTGATTCCCAAAAGGGTTTCCCTACAAACACAAAGTATTTCATGTGTAATGATGAAAGAACCCAAAATCAGTCTGGCACCATCGTGACAGTAACTGACAGGCTGACAAGCTGTGCTTTGCCTGAAAAATCTCAGAGGGCTGGGTGTGTTTTTCATACCCTGCCAGTTTCGAGCATCTACCTGACAGATGTCTGTCGGGTGGCAGCAAGAAAAAACAGCCTCGGGGAGGCCCAGTGGTGATGCCTGTATGTGCAGCTGGATGTGAAAAGTGGCCTGACTTTGACTACTACGTGATCTCATCTCTGGACCTGGAACCTAAGATAATTTCATTTCCCCAATTCTGGGAATTAGAGTCACTTTCAGAAATAGGAACTTCATTGTCTCTTTATTCTAATATGTGTGTGTGTGCATGGTCAGTCCTGTCTTACTCTTTGTGACCCCATGGACTGTAGCCTGCCAGGCCCCTCTGTCCATGGGATTTCCCAGGCAAGAAGACTGGAGCAGGTTGCTGTTTCCTACTCCAGGGGATCTTCCTGATCCCGGGATCAAACCTGCATCTCCTGTGTCTCCAGCATTGGCAGGCAGATTCCTTACCACTGTGCCACCTGGGAAGCACATGAAGTGAATGAAGACAGCTTATTAAAAAGGTATAGATTTTTCTGTTTTGCACGGGCCTGGTACACTGGGAAGACCCAGAGGAATCGGGTGGAGAGGGAGGTGGGAGGGGGGATCGGGATGGGGAATACATGTAAATCCATGGCTGATTCATGTCAATGTATGACAAAAACCACTACAATATTGTAAAGTAATTAGCCTCCAACTAATACAAATAAATGGAAAAAAAGGTATAGATTTGAGAATCAGATGAATAGTTTTTAGTTGAGTGAAAGTGAGCAAATATCAATGAGTCTGTGATTCTTAATCCAAAGAAGTGTGTATGATACTTGTTTCACAGAGTTGTTGAGAATGGAGATACTGTGCCTGGAGTGTATGAGATGTTTGTTTGTTCTCCATGAAAATCCGTGTGTTGAAACCGAATCCCCAGGGTGACGGCATGAGGACTCGTGGCCTTTGGAAGTGATTAGGTCATGAGGGTGGATCCCTCATGAGTGGGATTAGTGCCCTCTTAGGCTTTGACGTGCTTACTCTCCACTTCCACCCTGTGAGGACAGATCAAAAAAGATGGACTGTCTATGACCCAAGAAGCTGATCCTCACCAGACACCAAATCTGCTGGTGCCCTGAACTTAGACTTTCCAGCCTCTAAAGTTGTGGCATATAAATGTGAGTTATTTAAGCCACCCAATCTATGGTATTTTTGTTTTAGCAGCCCAAATGGATTAAGACAGGATCCACTGAGCAGTGGTTCTTAACTGGAACAGTTTTGTGTTCCCCACTATCTAGGGGCATTTGGCAATGTCTAGGGGCATTTTTGGTTGTCCCCACTAGGGAGGTTGCTACTGGCCGCTAGTGGCTAGAGGGGTGCTGCTCAGCATCCTGCAATGCATAGAATAGCCACCACCACCACAACCCCCTCCCCGTAAACGAGGAGCTATTCTGCTCCAAGTAATCAGTACTGCCGGGGCTGAGAAATGCTGCTGGAGAGCAGGAATGCTCGAGCCCTGAGCGGAAGCTTGTGGGCTTAAGTCCTAGGTTTGTTGTCTTTTTCTCCTTAAATAAACCCCCACTCAGAAATCATGTGACCTTTAAACCATGCTCCTCACTCAAAAAGCATTTGGGCTTTAATCTTTTAACACTAGGTTGAACCAGAATGTTCTGTAACGTATTTTAGTGACTCAGGCAAGCGCTCTTTCAGGTCTGAGACCCGTGTCATCCTCCCATAGTCTCACAGAGCCCTGCAAAATATTTCCCTGGGCTGCCTCTCATCTTCAGCCACATTCCATGGAGTGATGTGTGGGGTCTGCTCTCTGGCTTCTAACTTGCTGTGATTTCCGAGGCACTGCGTTGGCAGAGTTTGCTCACAACTCAGTGGTCTAGTTGTTATGGGTAACTCCCCAACCCTCAGATTCACATGATGAAGTCCTAGCCGCCCAGTGCCTCACAACGTGACTGTGTTTGGAGTTAAGGTCTTTAAACAGGTACTCTAGTCAAAGTTAGGTCATTAGGATGAACCTTAATCTAATATGACTGGTGTCCTTCTAAGAGGAGATGAAGACACAGACAAGTACAGGGCAAAGACCAGCAGCATCAGGGTCATCTGAGAACTCGTTAAAAATGCAGATTCTCAAGCTCCATCTCAAACTTACTGAATCAGAAACTGGAGAGGTGGGACACAGCAATTTTACGTTTTTAAGAAATCCTTCAGGAGAATCTGATACATATTCAAATTTGAGACTCTAGATATGGCATCTTTGATTCTCTGAGAATTCTTTTTGTTTTCAGCACAGTCTCTTCTGTCTCAAAGGACTCTCTGGTATCTAAATGTTGGAGTTCCTCCCCAGAGTGACATCCTATTCTTCCATTAAAACACCCTTCAACTGCTTTCCTATGGGGAGATCATCAGTAGGGTTCACAGATTTTAGGATGGAAAATTCAATTCTCAATCATCCTTCCATCAAAATCAGAGCATTGGCTAGCTTATCCCCTGAAAATTATTTTTCCCTGACTAGGCTTGTAACCTATTTATACTTAGTTGCAACATTAAATGCACTTTTGTGTTATCACCAGGCTGCAAGTTCCAAATTTATGTACTTGATGAGAAAAGGAGTAGGGGAGAGGATTTTCTCAATAGTTTTAGATAAATAGTAATATTAATAGTTTCAAATTGTAAAGCATTTTCCAATGTACAAAACTCTCTTTACCTCCTGAAATGTTTGTGTCCTCATCTGTACAGTAGGAATTTAGAACTGGACATGGAACAATAGACTGGTTTCACATAGGAAAAGGAGTACATCAAGGCTGTATATTGTCACCCTGCTTATTTAACTTATATGCAGAGTACATCATGAGAAATGCTGGGCTGGAAGAAGCACAAGCTGGAATCAAGCTTGGCAGGAGAA
Source organism: Cervus canadensis (assembly GCF_019320065.1). Taxonomy (NCBI): domain Eukaryota; kingdom Metazoa; phylum Chordata; class Mammalia; order Artiodactyla; family Cervidae; genus Cervus; species Cervus canadensis. Next base: position 11,785,951 of record NC_057398.1, read on the forward strand.
ATATCAATAACCTCAGATATGCAGATGACACCACCCTTATGGCAGAAAGTGAAGAGGAACTAAAAAGTCTCTTGATGAAAGTGAAAGAAGAGATTGAAAAAGCTGGCTTAAAGCTCAACATTCAGAAAACTAAGGTCATGGCATCTGGTCCCATCACTTCATGGGAAATAGATGGGGAGACAGTGGAAACAGTGTCAGACTTTATATTTTTGGACTCCAAAATCACTGCAGATGGTGACTGCAGCCATGAAATTAAAAGACGCTTACTCCTTGGAAGGAAAGTTATGATCAACTTAGATAGCATATTGAAAAGCAGAGACATTGCTTTGCCAACAAAGGTCCATCTAGTCAAGGCTATGGTTTTTCCAGTGGTCATGTATGGATGTGAGAGCTGGACTGTGAAGAAAACTGAGTGCTGAACAATTGATGCTTTTGAATTGTGGTGTTGGAGAAGACTCTTGAGAGTCCCTTGGACTGCACGGAGACCCAACCAGTCCATCCTAAAGGAGATCAGTCCTGGGTGTTCATTGGAAGGACTGATGCTGAAGCTGAAACTCCAATACTTTGGCCGCCTGATGCAAAGAGCTGACTCATTGGAAAAGACCCTGATGCTGGGAGGGATTGGGGACAGGAGGAGGAGGGATGGCAGAGGAAGAGACGTCTGGATGGCATCACTGGCTCGATGGACATGAGTATGAGTTTGAGTAAACTCCGGGAGTTGGTGATGGACAGGGAGGCCTGGCGTGCTGCGATTCATGGGGTCACAAAGAGTCGTACATGACTGAGTGACTGAACTGAACTGAACTGAATAGGGATTTTAAAACAAGCTCATGAGTTTGAATCCCCATTTCTCAGAAGGGAAACTGAGATTCAGAGAAATCACATGACACAAGATGTGAGTCCTGCAAAGAGATTTTCTGATACCATCATTGAAAACAAGACAAATCCATTTGTTCCCACATTATAGGTTTTTAGCACTAAATAGGAATGGTCCAGCCACCAGGACTCTCACTTGATGTATGCCTGGGAGACAAATTATGTTTCTTACATCTTTGGTTGCTGATCCATGTCCTCACTATAAATAACTGAAATGTACAGCCCAGGGGGCCTGCTTTCAATTCTCTTCTGTAAATTAAAGAGGGGAGAAGACAGAGTTCTTATTCCAGCTAATTACAGCTAGAGTCAGTGGGAAAAAATGAGTTGTGACAAAAGCCAACCATCAGTGGCAAGGTACTGCCAGCAGTGGGAGGACTTGGGAAGGCTGGTAATGCATGGCTGTGGAAAGCTCTGAAGATGAAGGTGGCTTTTCCTGTTACTGCTGGACACCTGCTCTAAAAAGCCCAAGGACCCAGGGGGAAAACAGGCTCTGTCCACAAGTTGGAAAACTTTCTGTATTAGAATGTTGAACATTGTCTGATGCAAAAACTCTGGGGGGCTGCTACAGATGATTGACAATTCCCCCCAAAAAGAATGGAGATAGAGTCATGTGAAAGACTTGCAGGAAACTGGAGAACTCTGCTGAAACCTTGATGCTTGAATGAGAAAGTTATGCATTTGTGTTTACATGTAGGTACATGCCCCCACCGCCGCCTCTGTTTGTTAGTTGCTCAGTCGTGTCCAACTCTTTGCGACCCCTGGACTGTAGCTCGCCAGGCTCCTCTGTCCATGGGATTCTCCAGGCATGAATACTGGAGTGGGTTGCTATTCCCTTCTCCAAGGGCATATACATGCCTGTGTGAATGCACGTGTCTGTGCTCGTGTGATTATGTATGCATGTGTGTGTGTTTAATGTTTCTTTTTTATACCTTTTAAAAGCCCCACGAATGTTTGCGGGAGAGGATTTTAAGTGATACGTAGGCATGTCAGGTTGTCTTTGAGAAAACATAAAATTCTGGGAGCCATGGAAATTGTGATGGAATTTTCCTAGATTCTTAAAAGAAGTGAGTGCCAAAATCTAAGGTATAATTAGAATATGTTAAAGTATATTCTTGGCAACCACCTACTTAATAGGTATTTTATGTCTTTTTTTCCCTCCCTTTCAAGATGAGAGTCAATTGTTGGCCACCCCTTAGCATGTTGGCATAATTTGGATATATAACCTTGTTCTGACCTCTGAAAACTGCCACCTTGGCCCTTTTGTTTTTCATTCTGAATGCACAAGTTATTGTTGCTTTTTGCAGTATGATGATATAACTAAAGCTCCAAATAAGTCACAATAATAATAATACAAGAGTGGACACTTATTTTCTACTATTCACTGGACATTGTTCTAAGATTTTATAGGTAATATCAACTTTAACTCCTACAGTTTAGAGGCAGACTGTACTTGCTTCCCTTTTTTTCTGAGTTCATTGTAATGAGGGCAGAAATAATCTTTTAAAAAGTATAAATCAGAGATTGAAAGCTGACAAATCAAGGTCTGGATTTTGCCAGTGAACGTATTTTGATTGGCCTGCAAAGTGTTCAGAAAAATATTATTTTCCAACATTTACAGACTGATTATTTCTCATAAGAGTTCATATCTCTGGCAGTTTTGAAAAAAGATCAGATATTTAACATTTCAGATATTTGACATTTCCTTCTCACAGACCAGTGATTGGCTGGGGGTGGGTAATGACTGTATTTCCTTCTCACAGGTTAGTGATTGGCTTGGGGTGGGTAATGATTGCCATTTTAGATGAATAGTAAGTCTTCAACATTCTGCTACACGGTTATTTTATCTTCCTCTAAAATGTTGAAGTACCTAGGGCTCGATCGTGAGATCTCTTCTTTGTTCTATCTATACTCATCACTCTGTACTCACTCCCTGGGTAATTTCATCTGATCTCATGACTTTTAATCTTATTTCAATATAGATTAATCCAAAATTAATATTTTCATTCCAAAATACTCTGCTTTTCAGTAAATGTCCATTGGCAGATGAATGGATAAAGAAGATGTGGTACATATATACAATGAAATATTATTCAGAATGAGTAATAAGAATAAAGGATTAAATAATGCCATTTGCAACAATGCCATGGATGGACCTAGAGATGATCATACTAAGTGAGAAAGAGAAAAACAAATACCATATGATATCACTTATATGTAGAATCTAAACAAAATGATACAAATGAAGTTATTTACAAAACAAAAATGGATTCACAGACATAGTTACCAAAGGGCAAAGGTGGAAAGGGATAAATTAAGAGTCTGAGATACTATTGCATGCAAAATACATCAACGGCAAGGATCTATTGTATAGCGCAGTGAACTATATTCAATATCTTATAATGACCTATAATGGAAAAGAATCTGAGAAAGATTATGTATGTATATATGTATATATAATGTAGGTATGTATATAATATATTATAGTATATAAATATTATATATAATATATACTATATATAATGTGTGTATGTATATAATATATAATATATAATGTATATAATGCATGTATATATAATATATGTATGTATATGTATAATGTATATATATAATACATATTGTATATATTATATATATACATACTTATATAATATATATATCTGAATCACTGCATATACCTGAAAATAATATATTGCAAATCAACTATACTTCAATTTTATTTATTTATTTATTTATTTATTTTTATTATTTATTTGTTTATTTTTCATTTATTTATATTAGTTGGAGGCTAATTACTTTACAATATTGTAGTGGTTTTTGCCATACATTGATATGAATCAGCCATGGATTTACATGTGTTCCCCATCCTGAACCCCCCTTCAATTTTAAAAAAAGCAAGTCACTGCTTAAAATCCTCCACTGACTGCCCAGTTCACATAAACAAAAGCCTCAGCTCAGTTCAGTTCAATCGCAGAGTCATGTCTGACTCTTTGCAACCCTATGGACTGCAGCACGCCAGGCTTCCCTGTCCATCATCTGCTCCCAGAGCTTGCTCAAATTCATGTCCATCGAGTAAGTGATGCCATTCAACCATCTCATCTTCTGTTGTCCCCTTCTCCTCCTGCCCTCAATCTTTCCCAGTATCAGGGTCTTTTCCAATGAGTCAGTTCTTTGCAGCAGGTGGCCAAAGTATTCGAGCTTCAGATTCAGCATCAGTCCTTCCAATGAGTATTCAGGACTAATTTCCTTTAGGATGGACTGGTTGGATCTCCTTCCTGGCCAAGGGACTCTCAAGAGGCTTCTCCAACACCACAGTTCAAAAGCATCAATTCTTCGGCTCTTAGCTTTCTTTATAGTCCAACTCTCACATCCATACATGACTCCTGGAAAAACCAGAGCTTTGACTAGACGGCCTTTGTCAGAAAAGTAATGTCTCTGCTTTTTAATACACTGTTTAGGTTTGTCATAACTTTTCTTCCAAGGAGAAAGCGTTTTTTAATTATATGACTGCAGTCACCATCTGCAGTGATTTTGGAGTCCCCCAAAATAAAATCTGTCACTGTTTCCATTTTTTCCCCATCTATTTGCCATGAAATGATGGGACTGGATGTCATGATCTTCGTTTTTAGAGTGTTGAGTTTTAAGCCAGCTTTTTCACTCTCCTCTTTCACTTTCATCAAGAGGCTCTTTAGTTCCTCTTTGCTTTTTGCCATAAGGGTGGTGTCATCTGCATATGTGAGGTTATTGATATTTCTCCTGGCAATCTTGATTCCAGCTTGGGCTTCATCCAGTCTGGCATTTCATATAATGTACACTGCATATAAGTTAAATAAGCAGGGTGACAATATACAGTCTTGACATACTCCCTTCCCGATTTGTATCCAGGCTGTTCCATGTCTAGTTCTAAATGTTGCTTCTTGACCTGCATACAGATTTCTCAAGAGGCAGGTCAGGTGGTCTAGTATTCCCACCTCTTTAAGAATTTTCCACTGTCTTACTGAGCCTTTACCTGAAAACCCATCATGTATTTCATTGTGTTGCATTCCTATCCTCTCTCCTGCTTTATTTTGATCCTTTGTGAAAATTATCACCAGCTGAATTACTATATGTGTTTATTTTATTTAATTATCTCTTTCTCTTTGAATTGTAATGTTGCTTTCCAAAGGCCAAAATGTTTTTTCCATTGCTATATCCCAAGTGATACAGTGGTACCTGATACTAAGTAGGTGCTCAATATCTGCTGAATAAATGAATGAATGAATAAATAACTTGGCTCCAAGTAAAATGTTTTCAAGGTGAATGGAACAGATTCAAAGGAATAGATAAAAGAAGTAAGCAGCTAAAAAATACTCAAAATTGGATTAAGAAGGTATATATTTCTTTTTTCAACCTGAAATAACATTTATGTGCACTATTTGAAATGAACATTCTTACAAACCAATAGTGTAAAGGGACACAGAAAAAAAATAGAGCTGTGTTTAATAATGAATTTTTAAGCGTTGGCTTAAAAATCATTGAAAGTTGGAGTTAATGTTAAATGGACCAGGCTTTAGCTGATACCAAACTTTAAAAGTCACAAGCTTAAAGAGCCTCTTCTGGTAACATTACTTTCACTTTCTTGCACTAGCTCAGTGGACTGGATCTCTCCCAGGAAGAACAGCATCAACATCAGTGGAACTGGTTAGACATGTAGATTCTCAGACCCCCACCCCAGATTGCTGCGTCAGAAAAAAGATGATGAGAACACACTCTATAGCACAGGGAACTCTACCTAAAGCACCACAGTGACCAGGGTGGGAAGTCAGTCCACAAGGGAGGGGATGCATGTGTCTGCTTGGCTGATTCACTCTGCTGTATGGTGGAGACTAGCATAACACTGTAAAGCAATTATGCTCCGATAAAAATTAATTTTAAAAAAGGAAGTCCTGGGTAGGGTTCAGAAATTTGCCTTTTCACGAGTCCTCCAGGTGATTCTGACACATGCCAAAGTTTGAGACCCTTGGCTGGCTATAATCAGCTCTGGCTCTCCAAGGGACACACTGCTTCCCTGCCACGCTCCCACGTGGAAACTGTATTCCAGTTGCTTTCTTTGGACCACTGGCTTGAAGTGAGCTAGTGGCCTTGTTCTTAAGCCTCCCTGCCTCTCAGGCCATTTCACTCCCTCCTCTGACAATGGAAACAGACGCGCGCACGCACACACACACACTCGGGTTATCAGACCAGACTTATTACCCATTGTACCTTCTCATTTGATATCATCCTTGTCTTCTACCTCGTGCACAAACAAGGTATGCTTTCGCCATTTCAAAAACAAGACAGGGCTTCCCTGATGGCTCAGTGGGAAAGAATCTGCCTGCCAATGCAGGAGACACAGGGCCGATGCTTAATCAGAGAACCCACAAGTCCCGGAGCAACCAGGCCTGTGTCCATAATACTGAGCCTGTGCTGTAGAGTCTGGGAGCCACAACTCTAGAAGCCCACGTGTTCTAGAGCCTGTGCTCTGCAACGAGAAAGCCACCGCAGTGAGAAGCTCACACCCTGCAGCAGAGAGTAGCCCCCCTTGCCACAACTAGGGAAAAGTCCATGCAGCAACGAAGACCCAGAATAGCCCATAAATAAAGTTACAAAAAACAAAAGAAAAATTTGAAAATTCTCTCATGAGCTTCTTTCCCTTCAAGTCATTCTCCCATTTCTCAACTTATTTTTACAGCAGAACTTAAAATGAATTCTCTAAAAACTCTCCTTTTTCTTTTGAACTCACTAAATCTGGCTTTTTACTGACACCACTTTACTAAAACTGCTTTTATCAAGGTCATTCCACTGTGCTACTTCCAATGAGCAGTGTTTAGTCCTTCTCATACAGTTCTTCTCTGAGTACTGACCACTTCCCTATTCTATTTATGCCCATTCTACATCTAATACCATGGCTTTATATACCAATAAAGAATCTGCCTGCAATGCCAAAGACCTGGGTTTGATCCCTGGGTCAGAAAGATCCCCTGGAAAAGGGTATGGCTACTCACTCCAGTATTCTTGCCTGGAGAATCCCACGGACAGAGGAGCCTGCAGACTACAGTCTATGGGATAGCAAAGAGTCAGACATGGCTGAGCGACTAACACTTTCACATTCATATATTGATGACTCCCAAATTTGTATCTCTAGATCCAAATGGTACCCTAGCTCTAGAGTTCAAAACTATATCCAAATGTCTGCTTCCCGTGTCCATTTTGGTGATTAACAGGCATCTTGAAATTAACATATCCCAAACCAATTGCCTATATGTTCCCTCTCAGACCTACTTCTTTACATTCTTATCTCAGTTGATTGATTATAACTCCATTCTTCCAGTTGCTTAGACCAAAAACCCTGATAACCTTTACACTTCTTTCTCTTTCATGTCACATGCAAAGCAACAAACAGCAAACATCGTTGGCTCCATTTTCAAAATACATCCAGAATCTGACTGCTTAGATTCTTCCTCCAGAGCTCTTACACTGGTCCAAGCCACAATCATATCCCGCCTGGATTGTGTGGTGAGCTCTTAAATGGTCCGACTTCTCTTGCTCCCGGTGAGTCCATCTCAGCACAGCACTGGCCTGATCCTGCTAAGCCCAAGTCAGATCTCCACTCCTTTACCCAGATTCTTTCAGTGATTGCCCCGCCAGGCCAGAGTGCAAAGCAAAGCACTTATGATTGAAGAGGTCCGCCGTGATCAGCCCAACATTAAGTTTTTGATCTAAATTCCTGCTCACTCTCTCCTTGGCTCCCTGGCCTTTTTGCTATTTTCTTTCTTCCTTCCTTTCTGAAAAGTTTTGCTTGTTTGGACACACCATGCAGCATGTAGGATCTTAGTTTCCTGACCAGGGATTGAACCCGTGCCCTCTGCAGTGGAAGTGTGGAGTCTTAACCACTGGACCCCAGGGAATTCCCATCTTTGCCATTTTCTTAAACACTTGATAGGCGCATTCCCACTTCAGGGTCTCTGCCCTGCAGTAACTTCTACCTTCGCCTGGACTATTTCCTTGCAGTTTTCTGCATTCCTCTCTCTCACATCCCCCAAGGTCACAATTCCTTGTCTAATGTTTTAATTCTCTCGGATAGCTTCTCTCTCCCTTCCATTTATTTATAACACAAACTTTATAACTTAGCACCGTATGGCATATGGTGTATTTTATTCATCTGTTGTTCATTGTCTCTCTTCCATACTAGACTATAACTTTGTGAAAGTAGAAATTTGTGTCTCTTTTGCTCTTCCCCAGCACCTAGAGCAGTGCCTGGAGTGTAGTAGACACTGAATATCTCTTTACTGAGAAACGAGTGAACTAAAACTTAAGCTCATAATTTCAAAAAGAGCATCTGTACTCATCCTCAGGCCGAAGGGATAATATAAAACTCTTGCATTTTTAATGGAAAAAATGTATAAATATTCTTGTGATGACTTTGTTAAGGCCTGTCCCTCCTCCCACTTGATTCTGAGTAACATGAAGACGGGAGCTGAGTCTCATTTGCTCGCGGTTGTCCAGGAGCAGCTGTGACAGCGCGGCTTGTGCTTTGGACATAAAGTTTAATTGGGGGAGGGCACATCAAGTAGTCAAGATACATAATATTTTCATACAATGCTTTTGAAATGTCAAGATGTAAAAATCTGATGAATAGCATATCAAATTTTTAAATAAAAATAAGATTAGTATTCCTGACTATCTTTAGCTTCAGTATCAAATTTGGCTTCACTTGGTGCTAATTTTGCCTTTTTGACCTATATTTATATATACTGATTTGATTGATTGATGAGAACATGGCACATAGTAAGTGTAGGTTGCTTTAGTTATTAATGCCAAAGCACAAAGGAAGGTCTCTAAGAGATAGGTTTCTCATACTCTGTATCTTTGCTGGCCTTCATTTCCTTGTTCATGCAGCAAATGGTTATCAGGTGGCAAAAGGTTATGTGTGTGTGTGTGTGTATAATAACTTATTAATTTAAACATTCCCCACACGCTTATTAAAACAGTTATTTCTGCTATTATCCCCATTTTACAGATGTGGAAATTGAGGTCCAGAGAGATGAAATGACTTGGGTGACTTCATAGTAAGTGGCAGCTCTAGGCTTGATAGTGGCAGATCTTCTGTGGATGGGAAGTCCGATAGTCTGCACGGCATCAGGATACATTCCAGGAAAAGGGAATCTAAGCAAATTCCTTTTACTCTTATAGAGCAAGTTCACACAGACACCAAAATAAATCATGAAAACCTAGGAAAAAACAGATGTCACGATCTAAACACTAGGCTAGGGAAACTAATGTGGAATTGTTTTATGAAGCCTGTGAAACATATGGAACGTGTTACAAAGCAGGGTCACTAGGTTTTTTTTTTTTTTTAAAAGTACAGTTGGCTTCAGGAACCAGGGTGTAGTATAGAAGAGAGAAGAGTGAAGGAAGGAGGTAAATTATCCTACCCTCTACAGTAACAGAGACGGGTTGCTCTGATAGTTTCCTTATCATTATGTACCTTTTAAAATGCTTTTTCCCTGTGAGAAATAATTCATGGTGCCCTTATGGGAATGCAGGCAGTCCACTAAGCTCTAAAGGGTTTTGCATATAACAGGTAGGATCCCAGGTGGGGATTACGTGCTAGAGATTATTTGTAAGTCACTCATAGCAAACACCATTGGTGTTAGCCATACTAATTTGGAATAGTGTTTCAAGGCTGTTGTTGATGTTTATCATCAGAAAGGTGGCTTACCATTTAAAATGTGTGAGCAGGTTTTCAGGAAATAACATTAACACATTTAAGTGAATATCATCGCTACGCCATTACTAAAAGCACCATCTCCCCTTGTTTTGTGCAAAATAGTGAACTTTTATCACATTTGGTGAATATTGGCAGTTACAGAAGTAAATCTTTGAGAGATGGGTTAAGGGTGAATAATGTGAGAGGCCTGTAGGTCTGGTCCAGGCTTCTATCAAATTACTGTTCTTGTCCCTTTTCCTAGTGCATGTGAGGTTTCTGTGTGCACTACCCATGTGGCTCAGACGGTAAAGAATCTATCTTGTAATGCAGGACACCCAGGTTCAGTCCCCAGGTTGGGAAGACCCTCTGGAGAAGGAAATGGCCATCCACTGCAGTATTCTTGCCTGGAGAATTCCATGGACAGAGGAGCCTGATGGACTACAGTCCACAGGGTTGCAAAGAATTGGACATGACTGAGCAACTAACACTTTTTGTGTTTGCAGGCTCTGTCTTAAAACAAGTTGCATAATATTTGGGTAGTGACATGGTTTTGAATTCCAGGCGCTTAGATGACAACTTCTGATTTCCCTCTGCCCTTCTCAAAAGTCATCAGCAAAGTGGGCTCCACCTGGACTTGAAGCCACAGGCTTCCCCTCCTGAGCTCCTAAGCTGTTCACCCTGGCAGACCAGAAAAAAATAAGAAAATAAAAGTGCATCCACCCCCAGGCTCCGAGTGAAATTTTATATTCTGATCTGACTCCTTTTAAGAGGTGTTGAAATAAAGTCAGATTTTTTACTTCCCTTTTACGTGATTTTCTGGGGCTCTTTGAAGTCCCAGAGCGGACCAACAGCTTTACTTAGTTGTTTTTATGAGACCTTGTAAGTGCTGTCCTTCTGTGCTGTTTTGTTCTGTGTGTTCTTGAGAGTAGAACTCATTGCTTTTTGGTGTATGTGAGGAATGATCCTTGTCCTAAATCACCGAATGCTTCATTGGAAATAAAGAGGAGTTTTAAAGTTGTGATTTCACATAAAAAGAGTCTTCTCTAGCAGCACAATTTGAAAGCATCAATTCACTACTCTATGTAACATAGATAACTAATAAGGACCTACCGTATAGCACAGGGAACTCTACTTAGCCTGTAAAGACCTAAATGGGAATAGAATCTAAAAAAGAGTGGATATATGTGCATGTATAAATGGCTCATTTTGCTGTACAGCAAAAACTAACAACATTGTAAATCAACTGTACCCCAGTAAAAATTTTTAAAAATAGTAGTTATTTCAAAAGATGGGGGAGGGACATAGCCCCGAAGCATCATTTTCCAATGTAAACTATAATCATTTGCTACCTCTCCGTAGGCAGAAAAGAGTCAGAGAACACAGACCAGACTTCTTTGATATTTCTGAAGTCAAGCATAGAGGTTTGAGAGAAAACACTGGATTTATCATACTGTTCCTATTAGGCAATATCGCGATGAATTACAGTCTAATGTTACAAGAGGGCTGAAGCAATGAGCACGGCAGGCTTGTTAAATCACTCTCCTATCAATCAGTTCTGTGACCTTCAGCAAGACACTTAACTTTTCTGGGACTTGAGCTTTTCTTTTTCTCCAATTCTTTTCTTCTACCTATGCAAGAAGAAATTTAAAAGTTCACAGATAAAATTTCATTCATTTGTTCATTGAACATTTGTATTGATCATCTACTTTTGTGCCAGACTGACTACAGGGTACCAATGATTTAGCGCCCAGCAAAGCAAAACTTGGTTGTGACACCGTTGGAGTTTACACTCTAGTGGGAAGACGTAGGCATTATTCAAAAATCATAAAAAGGAAAATGTATAAATATAATAACTTTAAAGAGTTAGGGGAAATGCTTTGAGCCATGCAAGCATTTTAAAGGGAGAATTGAGCTAGTCCACCATGAGTATTCTATTTTATGCAAGGGATAGTTTAGGAAAAAGAAAATGTTTATGACAAGATTTTTTCAGTCAAAAACAGTTTTATTGAGTCACACAGAGGAAATCATATATCTTTATTTCATGCTATGGAGAAAAACAATTTAGTAGATTATATAAGAACTCCTTGAAGGTAGAAACCCAGTTTTGTAGAGAGAAGCCAAGCTTCTAAGGACTGAGTATGGATGAACTTCTGTGTGAGTGAGCAAATGGGATACATTTGTGAACAGGCTTGAAGGTGTAGCATAAGAAGAGGGAATGGGTGAGTGGAGAGAGCAAGATGACAGACAGGGGGCAGAATGAGAGGTACCCCTACCGGGCTTCCCAGGTGGCACAGTGGTAAAGAATCCGCCTGCCAATGCAGGAAATGCAAGAGACATGGGTTCAATCCCTGGGTGAAGAAAGATCCCCTGGACGAGGAAATGGCACCCCACTCTAATATTCTTGCCTGGAAAATTCCATGGACAGAGGAGCCTTGTGGGCTACAGTCCACGGATTCACAGAGTCGTACACGACTGAGTGACTGATACCTCCCCATGCCCCCAGATCCTTTAAGTCTTAAAGCTATTCAACCCACATAGTGTTTCCACAGAAATTGATTTAGAGTTTGGACTTTGCGATTCTAGGTAATAAGCCAACAAACAGAGATCCTAAACTGTCAGGAATCTGCAAAAAGTGAAGCTGGGGACTCTTTGGGCTTCACTAAGGTGAAGTTCAATAAGATTTCTGTGAGGCAAGAGGATTCAGCAAATATCAGTGTTATACTCCGTGTTCAATTATATGCTATGTTAAATAGAAGACTGCCAAAGAGAAATTTTGCTCTGTTTTTTTGCTACTAAAATGATATCTGCTATCTCCAGTGACTGTACTCACATCCTCTGAGCCTCTCTCCCTGTGGCTTCGGTTCACCTCGTGATATCTTCTGTTATGTGCACATTTCTTTCCATAGCCCCTGGTGGAAATCTGCTCTCTCAAGGATTTGAGTGTACTTGGAAATTGGGAGAGTACCGCTTCCAGGAGCATTGTTTATGGAGTGTGGGAACAGATGGATAAATTCATCCCCAGGTGGATAGTTCTAAGATACATTAATATACTTTTTATAAACCCTCCTGCAAGAACAAGCCCCAGTAGTCCACAGAAGTGACCTCAAAAATTAGCTTTTCCCTCCTCTTTAACTTTCCCTCTTCCCTCTCTCCTTCTTCTAAGACTTGCTCCTCATACCAGGATACAAGTCCTCATATTAGGATCTGCTTTTGTAGGGAACACTAAAGATGACAAATGGTAAAAATCTGTGCATATTTGAAAAGAAGAATATGGATGCTGCTCTCTTTTTTTCCACTCCTGGGTTTGTTTATGCCTTTGTGAATTCCAAAGTACTATTATTATTGCATTTTATCCTTGAAATTGTTCTTAGAAAAAGAATTTTTATTATCCCCATTGTACAGGTGGAGAAATTAACACTCAAAGGAAAGAAGTAAGAAGGTAACTGGCTCAGTGTTGCAGTGTTGCCCACATAGAACTAAAATGGGTTATTCCACAGTCACATTCTACGCATGGACGGCCTACCGTGTGTTGTGTCCCGGGCCAGCCACTGGGCCTTGTTCTTCTTTCCTCTGGGTCTCCTTTCCAGATCTTTGTAGGATCTCTCTTCTACTTGGGCTGATCTAGGCCTGATCCAGAAGAGAAGGGCACTCCCTCCAGCGTCTGGAAGGACTGGTGGATAGGATACTAAGATCGCTGTCTTCTTGAAGTTGCTCTTGTCCCAGTGGCCCAGAGACATAGCTCCTCATCCTTGACCTCAGGGGTATCTTTATGGACTTCCTTTCACTCTTCACTCTCAGCCAAATGGCCCAGGACCAACAATTCTGAAAAGATTCCTCTTTGAAAAGCTTGCCTTGATGGCTTTTCTTCCCTGATCTCTCTGCTTAGTAAGTTCTGAAAAGTTGTGATTGAAATTATTTTATAGGATTTATCTCAAGGCTGTGTCGTCCATGGTCTCTCCTCAGTGTTTTGAAGTGTGTTGACTCTCAGATAGGCCTTGAATGAATATGAAATTATCCTTCCCCCACAGACAGCAATGAATCAACTACAAATGGTCTGATTTCTGAAACGATCCCTAAGGCTGACATAAGAAAAAGATACTGATCAGGATCAATAATGCTGGACTATCAATCCACAAATTAATATGCATGCCTTGATTTAGAATTGGGAAATAAGAAGGATAAAATCAAGATCATTTAAACATCTGTATTGTTTTGCTATGTATATTATAAAGTATACTGCAAATGGCATTAGACGTTTGCCTCATTTCCTACCCAACACGAAATAAAATAGCACACATAAAACTTAAATGGACATCAATCTTAAAATATGCCTCTGCTATTAGCAGAGCAGCTAAAACAGATTTTTGGTTTCAGGCTTCATAACATTTAAGAGAAAAGTATTTTAAGCTGAAAAATGTCTTAAGCTAAAAGTCTTCACGGTACTTATTTCATTTATATAGAATTCTGAGAGTCTGAAACCCCACTTTCCTAAAGGATTAGTGTTCTTAATGACCATTTTCCAAAATTTATAGCTGCTATTTTACAAAGTTCATATTTATTACTTTGTGTAAAGCTTTTTTTTTTTCCCCACTAGCAAAGAACAAAACAAAACCATAAAGAGCAAACAAAAATTCTAGGGTTTATAAATTTTTTATGACTTAAATATCTTATGTCATAATGTCACCATAGAGTTCTTAGGGGTTTTATGTGGTATGGAACTTTATATGGAATAGTAAAAGGAAGTAAATTATCATAGGTTTTAATTTTTCATATATATATATATATATATATATATATCAAACTGTGTTTGTATAATTATATATATATATATTATATGCACATATATACATGCACAGATGTCTTCCCCTGGATTCTCTTGAAAACTGAACGTAACAAAAGGCTGTGGTGCTAATGCTTTTTTGGAAAGAGAACTCCAGGGTAAGGACTTCCTTGGTGGTCCAGTGATTAAGAATCTGCCTTCCAATGCAAGGAATGCAGGTTCGAGTCCTGGTCAGGGAACTGAGAGTCTCACATGCCTTGAGGCCTCTGAGCCCATGCACCACAAATATTGAGCTCGCATGCCCCCAGTAAACAGCTTGAATTCCACTGTCTTCAGAGTCCGTATGTTCTGGAGCTCGTGCACCTAAGCTAAGACCCGATGCCGCCCAAAATAAATGAATAAATAAGTTAAAAAAAAAAAGAATTCCAAGTTAACTAGAGTGAAGAAAAGGGCGAGTGTGGCAGCGAACAATGGGAAGCACATTCAAGCTGACGTGTTAGCATACTGACCACTGCTTCACAAAGAGCCACAATAAGACGTGGCCAGGCCATCAGCTATGCACCTGCTTGGCCGTGTGTGGTATTGCTCACCCAGATGGCACGGCGGAACCTTGTATCTCTAACAGCCCATCTCAGGGAAGAAGCGAGATGGCATTTATCTACCTGCTCTCTTTCATCTTCTGTTTCTTGTTGGTCACAGATGGACTTGAGAGAGTTGATTCACATACACTTAGAAAGTTCTATCACCTGGTCCCTTCAGCAGCTTTGGGGAAGCCATCACACTCTATGCAATGTGTGCTTCTGGAAGTGGTGAAAGGAACCAGGGGCTCCATATATTTTCGCTTGTTTGGCCTCAGGTACAAAATCAAATCACACATCAGACCCACAAGTAGCTCTCAGGGTCAGAAACTGGATGGAGGAAGTTGCCGAGGGCCTGGGAGTCAGGTGACATCAAGAGAATATAGACAGGAGGATAAAATATGATAATACAATATCAGCTAGTCAATCTCAGATGCAGTAGTAGTACCAACATAATATATAATGCATCCTCAAATCTCTGCACTAAAGAAAGAGAAAGAAGTATGTATAAGCTTGTACAGAATACAATGTGAAAGTATGCCAAGCTTTGGAATGGGTGTTTATATTTTCTGAGATCCAAGTGAAAAGTCTGAAAACAGAGTAATGAAGATTTATTGGGAGATTTGGTTTAGGAAGCTAAAGAAAACCATCTTTACCTGTCATCCTCTCTTTCATCCCTTGGATTAACCACTTGCAGTAAAAATTTGTCTGGAAATAGACAGGATAGTCTTCCAAACAATGCCAAGAATTGGATGCCTAGTAAGGGCTGTCTCCCCAGAGCAGAAGAAATAGATCTTTGGATTTTAAACAGCTTCCCTCTAGGCAGCCTGTAGAATAAACAAAAAGAGGTAGGAAGCCAACAATACAAGTGGAGAAGTTGAATCAATAAGCTTCAAATTCAGAAAATGGCAGTGTGAGTAACAATCTTTCAGATAAACAAGGCCGAGACTTATAAGTGCTTAATTTATATGTATTTTCTAGGTACTGTGGGAAGAGATCTATATAGGAAAACATGCGTTCTAGAAATCAACAAGATGAGGGTTCAGAATAAAAGTATTAGAGCAATACTCTTACGAACAGAAAGTCATTATGTAGTAAAGTGTCATGAGCAAGTTGACTTTAAAAATACCTAAGGGGCAGGTGTGGTCCCTATACGTGTGAGCAGTGCATACCCAGATCTACCACAGTGGGTGTCTTGGCGAGGTTTCTTTACACTGTGGCCCTCGTGCGTCTAGGGCTTTTGTGTCTGTGTGTAACTGACTAGCTAGCAGCTAGGGACATTGCCTCCCTGCCCCCTCCGCAGCTCGCTCAGCTCCTCCATTGCAGCCCAGCAGCGAGACAGTTCGGCAAGGGATAGAGCCGGCAGACTGAGGTGCTAAAGCCACACGCCCTGCCCTGGCCAGTCTGATCGGCACCCCACGCCAGCTCTTTGCAGGCGAGCAGATCAGTGTGGAGGACATGCAGGCATTCTCGGAAGCCTATGAGAGCAAACCCCGCTGAGGGGGCAGTGTATGCCAAGTGTGACCAGTACAAGTGTACCTGAAACCTGGAGAATCAAGGAAATGGAAAATTTAATCTCAGGATGCTATGGGTGAAAGACACGGCCGCAGTATCCAGGATCGCACCGACTCCCTCTGCTTTCTGAACATGCTGCAGGGAAATCTAAAAGAGACATTATTCTGCAAACTTCAAATCAAGAAGTTTGAACGAATCTTGAGGGAAAACCAGTGTGCCTACATCAATGATTCCATTGGCTTACATCGAGTACAGAGTATCAGCCATACAGAACCTGCCCCGAGCCTTCACTTGAACAGTTCGCCGTTTGATACCTACTATGCCTTTGATCAAAGAACAGGATGTAAAAACAGTCACCATGACATTCCATGGCAACTCTGGAATCAGGACTCCACTCACAACTCAAGGACCACTGGAGAATGACTAAGGAGTACCAAACCCTCAGAGATTTTACTTTAAGTTCCATGACACTTTTGCCTTGGAAAAGGTCTCCCACCATTTGCTCTCCAGTAATATACTTTACAAGGCCAATGCTTAGATCATTAATACTGTAAAGCAGATGTTAATTATAAGGCATTAAGTAAGCAAATAGTGCCCTGAGCTATTATAGAAGAAAAAAATCCCACTAAAGATAAAAAAAAGCTTGTGATTTTAAAATACCAAATCAGGTGCGCCACTGGGTTTTACTCTCAAAACCCACTGGAACCATACTGTGAATGTCGATGAAGGGTTTCATAGTTTTTGGAAATGCTTTAGTCTCTGAATTGTAATTAGCAATAAATAAATGTAATACAAGACATCAAACCACTTGTCTAGTTACTTGAAGGACTAAACGTAGATGTCTTCAATATGCTTTATATGTTCTTAATATTTGAAGAGAGTTTTTTACATCTGTGCATTTTAGTTTTCCAATATTATTTTACAAATACCTGTTCTATAAATAATAGAGTATTGTAGATAGGGAAACTTAAGGCACATTGCCATTTGGTAATGAAATGAAGGGCAGAAGATTTAGAAAAGTACATGTACCCAAACCCACAACAAACCAAAATTAGAGACTCATGTCTATTTTGTGTCCAGTGGTCAAACTTTGTACCGCTGCCAGAATTGCCAAATAATTTTAATAAAATGGATTTGAACATAAAAAAAAAATAAGGGGCAATTAACTTTGGAGTGGGATTCTAGAAGTGCCCATTAGAATTCTAGATAAAGAACACAAAAATGCAAACTTTTAAAATGCAAAAGCTTTCAGGAGATAAAAATATCTTTGTGGTGGTTGGTGGTTTTGTTGCTAAATCGTATCTAAGTCTTGCGACCCCACAGAATGTAGCCTGCCACGTTCCTCTGACCATGGGATTTCCCAGACAAGAACACTGGAGTGGGCTGCCATTTCCTTCTCCAGGGGATCTTCCTGACCCGGGGATTGAACCTGCGTCTCCTGCATTGCAAGTGGATTCTTTACCACTGAGCCACCAGGGAAAGCCAAAAATATCTCTAGGAACCTCTTAACTATGTGTTTGATACTCTAGGAAGATCTAACAACTTTTACATTATTTATAGTCTGGTGGCAAATCACTTATAATTTGTTAATGTTAATATATATATTTGGAATGTCTGTTAGAGATTGCTCCATAGAAATGAAACCTCTATATCTGGAGTTTCACCTTTATGGCCTATGGGCAAATCATGCCTACTGATGTTTTTCAAAGTATTTTCAAAAGTAGGAAAAATCATTATAAAGTTTTAGTGTCTGTCCATACTAAGTGCTCAATCGTTCACAGCCGATATTGGCTGGAGGTAAGAGTAGCAAGTGTGCCCTTGACACGGGTGCTCTTCTGTTACCTCATTTTCATGACTATTCTATTGAATAAACTTCCCTGTCTCCTGTAGATGATTACATCTGTAACTGTGCTCCTCCTCAAAGAACCACCTTGAAGAATATTAACCTGGTGAGATTTCCCCCGAGTGTTCGTCTTTGTAACTGTTAGTGCTTGCTAGCTTGGTTCATCATGGTTAGCGGCTCCCTTTGTCTCTCACGCGTTCCTCATGCCATCTCCGGCCATCCCTCCAACTTCGTCTCTCTCACAGGTGCCGTTTTGGTGTGTTGCCTGTGCATTCTTAGGGCACTTTCCACCCACGTCAATTTGGGATTTGGCTTTCCTCCTCTCTCGGTGCTGAAAGCTGATTCTAATCTCACAGGTTGAGGCATCCCAACGTTGTGTGTGTGCTCAGTCACTCGGGCGTGTCCAACACTTTGCAGCCCTGTAGACTGCAGTCCGTGGGATTGTCCTGGCAAGAATACTGGAGTGGGTTGCCATTTCCTCCTGGAGTGGATCTTGCAGATCCAAGGATCGAACCCACATCTCCTGAGGTTCCTGCATGGGGAAGCAGAGCCTTTACTTCTGAGGCACCTAGAAAGCTGAAATTGTTGTGGATTCATCCAAGTGACTGACTATGACTGACTTCTTATTTTCCGTATGCCTGTGGTAGAGAGAGTGTATGAATGGCCCCAACTTTCCATGCATCTGTGTATCCACATCTTTTGGTACTGAATCTCTGCCGCTTCCAAAAACGCACATTGACTCTGGGCTCAGCAAGTTGACCCAAATAGAGGTGTTAAAGTACACTTCTACATTTATACTTCCTCTCTTGCTTTGATTGCCTTGAAAACATATTTAAGCTGGCCAGAGAGTTCCTGAGCTCACTTATTGAAGGGTTATGAAAAACGGGTACAAGTGAAGAAACAAGAGTTCAGTTTTCCCAGCTATTGAGTTATATGAGTCTATTCTGTATCAGCTTGCAGAGAGCTAACTTCCCAAACTAATAAAGATCACAGAGTCACCTACTTGACATGCAGCTATTGCCCAGATATGACCAGAATTATTATGCTGACCTGTAAAACAGCCAACAATAATGTATGTCTATTATTTTAAGCCATTGAGTTTTGGAGTAGGTGTGTTACATAGCAATGACTAACTGATACAGTGTCCCAGTTAGTGAGATGTTGGTTGTATTTACCATATAGTCTTCTCGTGGAAACAAACCTATAGGAAGACCTTGGGCAGTTATACATGTAACAGTATGCCAGGAAAATATTCTTACAATATTTTGAAGTTCTCAGAAGTAAAATAATTTAATTGAAGGGTTCTTTTGGGGTAGGTTGTTTTCATTTGGGAGAATGTGAACATGTCTCATCTAAAAATTGAACATGTTCTGGGGACATTGAAACCCAATGTTTGTGTTGCAAATGGCGTTCCAAACCCATTTCCACATAGGTAGGGGGATCATGGGCTGGCATACAGAAAATATTTCAAAACAAACCATTGCATTCACTGTTACTTTGAGGTCTCTATGCAGAAATGTTATTGAAAATAAATGCATCAGGGACGTCAGAAGGTTGGCAGTGCCTTGTAGATGTTTATCGGAGCCACACAAATTAGGAATCTGGGATGGAAATCTCCTAAGAATAACCATTCTCATGAAATTTCCAATCCCTCTTTTTTTTTTTTTTGGCAGAATTTAAAATTCCATGGAAATGGCTCATGTCGCAAGACTTCTGTGTGGTGCTGGCCAGCACCAGGCAGAAGGGTGACCCAGCAAAGGAAAACCATACCAGTGTGGCTGCATGTTTTCACGCCTTTGAAAAGGTTTGGGTTTGACTCAAACCAAGAAAGAGCATTTGAGGTTTTTATTTTGTGCCAACTCCTTCAAATACCATTCACCTGAATCATGGAACTTTGTGCATCAGGAGGAAACAAACCATCAACCTTCATTAACCACTTCCTTATCTCTCAATCCCACATTAACCAACCTTTCGTCATTCCCAACATGACTTTCACCCCAGTAGCTTTCACCTTCTCCATCCTTGGGTCACTTCATCAGCCTTCTCATTTGCAAATATATAAGGTCAGCAAACGTTTATGAGTTAGGGCTTTTTCATCCACTGGTCTAATTCTAAGATGCTAATTTAAAGAAATCTTAACTTCTAGGCTCTAAAACCATTTACAGCTCTGAATTACATGACATCTAGTAATATGGTCATGTTTGGATTTGAAATGCAGAAATTCTTTCCCACAAAGTTAAAACAGGATAAGGATAATCTGATTAGTTTATTTTTCAAGTTGCCAGTGACTGGGTCCTTCATCAGACTGTAGGATGAGATGGTACTAATGAAGCGAAGGTCAGGGGTTCAGGTCTCTGTCTGGTCCAATGAGCATTATTATTTTTCACCTCTCTTTCCATTCCCCTCTCTCTCAGCCAACTCTCCTACCAGTTAGTGCAACTGTGCAAAGAGGCGTCCAGAAAAGAGAGCACGGGGATTCAGTGAAAACTCACTCAATTCTGAATGAAGTCAGCTTATGTGCTCTTGCCACTTATGTATACACGTAAGTTTGTGCCTGGCGAGGGTTATTTTGCTATATGCAGGTATAAATATGTGTCTGTCCAATTTCTCTCACTCCCACATGATTTGAAAAGCGTGCATTGTTTTAGTCAGATGGAAAGATTAGGTTACCTGAATACTGGTATTTAATGTACATTATCACATTTATTATCATATCAAAACCAGATGTTTAAAATTTGGGCTAGAAATTCCATAACGCGGGTTGTATTACCCCAGGGTCACCCTACCGCCTTAAGCTCACTGCTCAGCTGTATTTTGTTATGGCTCTAATAGTGCAGTAATGTGTTTCCACAAGTCTTAGTCTGGTATTAGATGACATGTGGGCTAATTTTGGTGGGTTGAGCAGACTGGTAGGGGGTTATACAAACCAGAGCAATTTGCTTTCCCAACAATAAGAAAATATGTGAAGAATTATTGTTAATGGTCAAAGCACCCCCCTCTCTCTCTCTCTCAGTCTGGCTTTGGCTCTCTCTCTTGACCTCTCCTCTTCTCTCCTCTCTCTCACTCTGCCTTTCATTCCTTATCTTTGGTTTCTTTATTTAAAATTTGTTGTCATTTTTATTGTCTCCAAATGCCCCTCAAACTTACTCCAGAAACAGGAGCTGCCTCTAATCACTAACTTTCTTATCTCTGCAAAAGCTATTGGAAACCTTCCTCGTATTTGCCTGGCTTGCATTGCTTCTGTACTGATCAAATTCAAACAAGCAAGCTCAGAAAAGTGATAGCATTCTTGATTTAAGAAATTATAATCAGTACAATTTAGATAAGGTTTTTTTTTTTAAAAAAAAAGAAGAAATAAAAGCCCATGTGGAACCAAGCCAGCGATTCATCTGTTTGCATTAATAGGTTCCAGCTATGGTACTACAGGCACGGAAAGCCTGCTCGCCACTGCACTTAGCAAGCATATGAGCTTAAAAATAAACTTTGACAATGTAGATCTCTTTGTCCTTTCAGGAATGGAAAACATTATGTACTTCAAAGCATACTAAGCCTGATTTTAAAATATAGTTGGGATATTATTACTGTGGCAATTGGGAGTGTCTTTAGGCTGCACACAGTACACGATGCTTTGGGTGCAGTAGGACTTGAGCCACAAACTAATGCAAGTAAATGACTCTGGCAATTTGGATATGTTCATTCATAAGGAAGAAACTTCTGCCTTTTAAGTTCTCTGGGACAACTGTGATATAGTTCCTCCTTTCAATGAGGGAATTTCTTCCTGAACCAAACCACAAAAACAGTGTTTGAGTAGCACATTTTCACTTGCATACGGCAGCGTTTGTTCACTTTTGAGTGTTTCTGGACAGGAAATCGATCTACAGGGTAACATTCACACACAAAAAGGAAACAGTATGGGACGATGGCTTGTTAGTACAAGTGACTCTGTTTGGGAAATTACGGACAAGAAACCTTGGAGGAAGAACGGCTTTAAAGATCAAAAGCATGATGACTCCTGATGAAAACACCCCCAAATGATGAACCCACGAGCAAAAAGGAACTTCTACTGTAAGTATTTTTGTGATAATCAAGTATCTAAATATTTTCAAAATTTCTAGAGTATGTGGAGTTAGATTTCCAAGCAAGTACTTGATGTAAGGAGTCTTCATTATAGTCAAGTCTATAATTAAACTCAATGGGTGATTCCAACAGAGGATTAGTTACTGGAATTTTTTCCATGACCTTGCAACACAAATAAGTTGCAAGTTGACATGGGCATGTTTTATACAATAGGCACATAATAACAGGCTTTTAATGTGTGATATATTACTCTGGCAATGTAAAGTTGATCAATATTTGTATCTATAAATCCCCTCACATTTGGATTCTGGTTATTTAAATGATGTTACTTTGGTTTCATGTTATGTTTAATCCTGCAGTTGTGTTTTTTCATAGTTTGACACAGTATTTGTAATTTGCTTAGAGAGAATATTAGCTCTTTCCTTAGTGAATCTAATTTATATACAGTAGGGGGAAGAGGTGTGTTAGAATTTTGAAAATAGGGAAGAAGAGGTATGATAGTTTTAAACTTGAGAACTAAGGCATTTTAAAATATTTACATTTCCATAATATATTGGTAAGTAATTCTAAAAATCATTTAGATTTCTCTATATAAGACTTCTAACTCCATCTGAATATTGTTACAATCTTGAACATGTGAATCAAGCTCATAATAGCATAATGCTATGTAATTATTAAATATAGCTAAGTCCATAAGCTCTGTGCCTGGCACAGAGTACATACTTGATAGTTGTTGCATGTTGAGTATAGGCTGATGTTGGGTAATAGAACAAGTATCCTGATTGTACAGTAGTCATTTCATATCGGGATTTCACTTTACGAACTTACCCATGAATGTGTGATTAAATTGTTTAACAAAGAACTGTAGAATAATGGTGTTACATTGTTTTGCTGTTTTCAATAAGGAATTGCTTTAAAAATAAAATTTTGAATGGATTTCTATTCCTGGTTGTTTGTGTAACATTGTTTATCTGAAGGGGTAACATAATGCTTCTGGAGCAATTCAGTATATAAAATATCAGTTTAGTTCCAATTAGTATGTAATTTCCAGGAGCTAGTTTGTGGCACTGAGACTTGGAATTAGCAATTTTGGAGCCCCCTCTGCTGAGGATTGATGGGTAGGTCAGGACGTTGGCCAAATCCTCAAATGGGAAGATCATTTTTTAGGTATAAGGGACATGAAAATAAACTGAGAGGTGAGTAGATGAAGAGATTCTTGGAGTCAAGCCAAGTGTTTCTGGAGTGAAAGAAGAGAAGCAGAAAATATGGAGAAAGCCATAGAGTGAGAGAGTGCTGGAGAGGTAATGGAAATTCATTATAGATGTCATCTCTATCTCATATAATGCCAGATAACACTTTTCTAGTACCTCAATTTTTTCCTAGGTCATTTGCTATAGATATTTATCAAACTAACACATGTCCTTCTACTACCACAAGTAGGAAATAAGAATGCTATACACATGATTTTGTTGTGTCTTACTAGAAGTGATGGGAACCTTTGAGTAGGAGATGATGGAAGCTGTAACTAAGCAACAACTGTCATCAAGCTAAAAGATTTTTGAATAATCATATATAACATTTAGATAAGTGTAAATTATCCCAATAACTGTTTAGTCTCCTACTTTCTATGTATTTTACAAGTAATTTATCCAGGCATATCTATCAGGAATGTAACTATAATTAGAACAAGATATTCTATAGGAATCATTTAGAAGTTCTTTTAAGAATTAAAAGGTTGGCTGATACTGTCTGCATGAGCATTTTTTCACATTAAATTCACCCAGATTTATTAGGCAGGATTCTGAGACCTCAGTCAAGAAATGATACAACATTGGAGGAGTCTTAAGCCTTCATTTTTAAGGAACAGAAAGGGATCTGATTACAATCTGAAAGCCAATGTATGGTAGACTGATTTTGAGGATTATCTTCAAAAGGAAAATATAGGTATAGGATGTGTCCCCCCCCCTGCCCCCACCAGTACTGATCAGAATATAGTTATTGATAACAAATAATAATTTGAATTTTTATGGCATAGTATAATCTTTCCTAGTTAGTTGTTTGACATCAGAAACATCTATTGCTGAACTGTTTAAGATTTGCTGTATTAGGAGGAATAAACTCCTTGCCACTCCTACTACTGGTAGATGAGGAGGTTTAACGTGGAGGGAAAAGAAAATATTTTGAATCAGACAAATGTGCATTGGAATTCCAGATTTCTCATTTATAAACTGTGTGACCTTGAGCAAATTACTTAAACTCTAAATGTCTGGTTTCCCATGCAGAAATGGGGTTAATAATTCCCTTTTAGAATTATTGTAAATATTAAGTGAGATAATTTATGTCAACTGCTTGGCCTGGTAAGATGGTTAAACTACATGAGCTTTGGAGATCTTTCTAGTTTTCTCATTCTAGTAATTCTAGATATTTGCATGGTGATGCCAAGTCGCTTCAGTCGAGTTCCGACTCTGTAAAATCCTATGACCTGCAGCCTGCCAGGTTCCTCTGGTCTGTAGGATTCTCCAGGCAAGAATACTGAGTGGATTGCCATGCGCTCCTCCAGGGGATCTTCCCCACCCAAGGATGCAACCAGCCTCTCTTATATCTTCTGCATTGGCAGGCAGGATCTTTACCACTAGCGCCTCCTGGGACGCCTTAGATGTTTGAGTGAGTGAGTGAAGTCGCTCAGTCGTGTCCGACTCGTAGTGACCCCATGGACTGCAGCCTACCAGGCTCCTCCGTCCATGGGATTTTCCAGGCAAGAGTACTGGAGTGGGCTGCCATTTCCTTCTCCAGGGGATCTTCCCGACCCAGGGACCGAACCTGGGTCTCCCGCATTGTAGACAGACGCTTTACCGTCTGAGCCATCAGGGGAGTCCTTAGATGTTTAAAATAATGTAAATTCCTTGCTTGCGCTAAAATGCTATTTGAAGATGTGACTCAGTAGAATTATCTATTCTCCACCTAGTGGGTGCCTCATAAGAAAATTGTAAAGCAAAGCTATTACAAGTGTAGTAAAAGAATAAGGCAATCAGAATGTATGATTTGAAAGTAAAAAAGGGGTTTTGTGATGTTCTTGATGTGTTAAGTTCAGTCGCTCAGTCATGTCTGACTCTTCGCGACCCCATGGACTGCAGCACACCAGACTTTTCTGTCCATCATCAACTCCCAGAGTTTACTCAGACTTATGTCCATCAAGCTGGTAATGCCATCCAACCATCTCATCCTCTGTCGTCCCCTTCTCATCTGTCTTGATCTTTCCCAGCATCATGGTCTTTTCCATAGAGTCAGTTCTTTGCATCAGGTGGCCAAAGTATTGGGGTTTCAGCTCCAGCATCAGTCCTTCCAATGAATATTCAGGACTGATTTTGATGTGTTAGGTGGTCTAAATTAATCTGATTGACTATTCTGCAGTCTTCAATGACTAAGATACTGTAAACACCGGGTTGGCCTTGGCTAATGAATTTCCTCTTTCCTGTTTTTAACCACTTTAGGAAACCCACCGTAGCCAACAAGGTCATTCTCAGGGGAATCAGTTTTGGAGAGTTTAAGGACATAAAATGTTCATCTTCAAAATTTTTCCTATGACATCTTCCTATGGTGTCTACAAAAGTACAAGTTTTAAGGGGATGGTATATTTTGATGATTTAATTTATTGTGTCCATTTGTTACCAGCATAAGTGCAAAGCACTTGGCAGAACCGTCATTCTTATACTAGTGCTTAAACTAGCCTAAGCAATGTTTACACATCACAGATATGAAATAACAATCTAGCTGATAGATTTACTTTCTGGAAAGTTGCGAGTGTGCGTGGACATGCTCAGTTGTGTCTGACTGCAACCCAATGGACTGTAGCCCCCAGGTTCCTCTGTCCATGGGATTCTTCGGGCAAGAGTACTGGAGTGGGTTGTCATTACCTACTTCTGGGGATCTTCCTGGCCCAGGGATCGAACCCGCGTCTCTTAAGTCTCCTGCATTGGCAGGTGGATTCTTAACCAGCTGCACCATCTGAGAAGCCCATATAGAGAGTTACTATGTATTAAGGAGAGTGTCATTAGTAGCTATTAAAGAAAATATTATCTTGCATCTGTTTAGTGCCATTTTCTTTTAAAAATGTTTCTACATATATAACTTCATTTTTTCTCATCTTTGAAGTAGAGAGGGATGCTACATTTACTTTACTTACTGCACAATATGAATAATAGTTCAGAGATTAGGCAGAATTGTCTGAGGAGATTAAATATGAAATAAGATTTTTCACCTAGTATAATTTATCTAATGGTTTTATGACTATCTCTGATTTTTATCTAGATAATGAGACTCATCTGCTTATCTCATACCTTAGTAGGACCCTTAAACTTGAGCAGTAATTAAAATTTACCATGTTTGGTGCCTTCTATGGAGGCCCAACCAATCAGGCACACAAAAAGAGATACTGAAACTAGGTTCAACCCCAGTTAGGCATGCAGAAAATCTGTGCTGTTGGAGTTCTCTGGATCCTCTACTATCAGTATTATCCTAGACACTTCTAGAGAGTAAAGTTGTTGAGACTTGCTCTTTGTTTTACAAAGGAGTCAAGGCCACAGTCAATGCTCTTGGCCATCTTCTTTATCTAAAATGATATGGATCTGGGTAATTTTATATATCTTATAGTTTTTCATTTATATGCTATATAAACAAATAAGCATATATATATTTATGCATATATACAAAGGTCAAAGGTTGATAAACTACATCTTATAGGCATAGATACAGAGACTCTGGGTATGGTTATATGTGTTGATTTGTGTCTAATAATCAGAAGCCTTTCTTGGTGTGACTGAAGATTTTAGCCGGCAAGAACCACAGTGTACAGATACAAGAGAAAACCAGAAAACTATACAGCAGCAAGGTCCATATATCTTACACAAGTTATCCACTAGGTATTTTGAAATGAAATGCATTGATTTTTTTTCTTAACAGCAACCCCTTTTGTACAATATTGTGTTAGCTCAGTTCTTAATTTTCTTTTCATTTAAAAGCTTAACGTTGCCACATGTTCTGTATAATACTTCTGGTTGATGACATTTTATGAAAAATGTTGCCTTCAAGAGGAAACTTTGGAACCGAGGGCTTAGGCACATTTTGAATTGAATAGATTGAAGCTTCGAGAAAACCTTGATCTGCGTGAAAATGGCTCAGAGAGCAGCATCCTTATTACTCCTTTCTCCTGTGACGGAAACAGCCTCTCAGATTAGACTTGGTGCAGCAGAGCTAATGGAGGTGCAATTACAGGTCATTAGATAGCAAGATGCCAAAGTGTTTTGTTTCCATTATGCTGTTTTTGTTCTTTTGAAATCCAAGGTGACAGGTCAAGCTGAATTGAACAGTCATGTATAAAAGCAGACAGTAAACTTTTCACACCTTGACATTTTAAGAGTTCCGAGTAGTGCAATCCTGAAAAAGTTCTTGCTTTTCTTTCTTTATGCTTTGAAGTTTTTTTGTTGTTTTTTGTTTTTTGGAGAATGGTACAAGATTCGTTAGGTCCTCCCTTGTAGCTCAGATGGTAAAGAATCCGCTTGCAGTGCAGGAGACCTGGATCAATCCCTGGGTCAGAAAAATCCCCCGGGAAGGGAATGGCTACCCACTCCAGTATTCTTGCCTAGAGAATCCCATGGACAGAGGAGCCTGCTGGGCTATAGTTCATGGGGTCGCAGAGTCGGACATGATTGAGCGACTAACATTTCACTTCATGGGATTCTCACCTGTCCATTTAAGATAGTCTGCTCACAAAAAACAAGATTTTTATATTGTTTATATGTCTTAGATTACTAAACAATGTACATAATATAAAATTAACTGATATTTCTGTGCATATATCTGTGAGTTCTGACAAATATATAGAGTCTTGTAACCATCACCACAATCAAGATAAAGAACAGCTCCTTCATTGCCAAAATATTCCCTCATGCTGCCAGTTTGTAGTAAAAACCTCCCCATCCCCAACTCCTGGGGACACTTTTCCGTTTTAGTCTCTATAGTTTTGCCGTTTCCAGAAAGTCATACAAGTGAAATAATACAGTTTGCAACCTTTTGAGTCTGGTTTTCCCCTTTTCCAGAAAATCATATAAGTGAAATAATACAGTTTGCAACCTTTTGAGTCTGGTTTTCCCCTTTTCCAGAAAATCATATAAGTGAAATAATACAGTTTGCAACCTTTTGAGTCTGGTATCTTTCACTTAGCAGAATGCAATCGTGATTCATCTGTGTCTGTCAATAGTTTGTTTCTTCTTACTGCCTAGCAGTATTTTATTGTGCCAGAGTTTGTTGATTTATTCACCAATGTAGAACCCTCAGACTATTTCTAGTTTTTGATGATTATAAACAATGCTGTTGTAAACATGATGCACTGTCAACACAGGGTTTTGTGTGAATGTGTTTTCATTTTTCTAGGGTAAATGAATTCCTAAGAATGAGGTTGCAGCTAATATGGTAAGTGTGCATCTAAGTTTATAAGAAACTGCCAAACTGTTTTCCAAACCGACTTTACCAATTTTCATTCCCACCAACAAAATGTAAGAGTTCTGGTTTCTCTGCCTCCTCGTCAGCGCTTGGCATCACTGGTCAGTTTTATTGTCTGTTTTGTTCTTTTTATTTCTTATCCTCTCTATCGAGCTTACCACCCCAAAATTGTGCCCTGTTCACAAATGGTTTTATTCGTCTCAAAAAGAAGAAAAAGAAGCGTGTGATGGCATCTCACTACGACTTTAAGATGGTGAGCAGTTTTTCACATGCTGATTTGTGACCTAAATATCTTTTTTGGTGAAATGTTTGTTCAAACCTCTTGTCCATTTTTTACTAGATAATTGTTTTCTGGTGATGAAAGTAAAATCCAATGAGGCAAAGAACAGTATTGTGTAGGAACCTGGAATGCAGGGCCATGAATCAGAGAAAACTGGATGCGGTAAAGCAGGAGATGGTAAGAATAAACGTCAACATCCTAGGAATCAGTGAACTAAAGTAGACGGGAATGGGCGAATTGAATTCAGATGACCATTATATCTACTACCGTGGACGAGAATCCCATAGGAGAAATGGAGTAGCCCTCATAATCAACAAAAGAGTCCAAAATACAGTACTTGGGCGCAACCTCAAAAATGACACAATGATCTCGGTTCATTTCCAAGGCAAGCTATTCAGCATCACAGTATGTTGACTCCAAGTCTATGCTTCTATTGCCCATGCTGAAGAAGCTGAAACTGATCAGTTCTATGAAGACCTAGGAGACTTCCTAGAACTAACACCTAAAAAAGATTTTCTATTCATCGTCAGGGACTGGAATGCAAAAGTAGGAAGTCCTGATATACCTGGAGTAGCAGGCAAGTTTGGCTTTGGAGAGCTAAATGAAGCAGGGCAAAGGCTAACTGAATCCTGCCAAGAGAATGCACTAGTCATATAGCAAATACCATTTCTCAACAACACAAGAGACAACTTTACATATGGACGTCACCAAGTGGTCAATACCGAAATCAAATTGTTTACATTCTTTGTAGCCAAAGATGGAGAAGCTGTATATAGTCGGCAAAAACAAGACCTGGAGATGACTGTGGCTCAGATCATCAGCTTTTCATAGCAAAATTCAGGCTTAAACTAAAGAAAATCAGGAAAAACAATATGCCAGCCAGGTATGATTTAAGTCAAATCCTGTATGAATTCGCAGTAGAGGTAAAAAATAGATTTAAGGGACTAGATCTAGTTAACAGTGTGCCTGAAGAACTGTAGACAGAGGTCCATAATATTGTACAGGAGGTGGTGAGCAAAACCACCCCAAAGAAAAATAAAAGCAAGAAGGCAAAGTGGTTATCTGAGGAGTCTTTACAAATAGCAGACTAATGAAGAGAAGCGAAAAGCAAAGGAGAGAGGGAAAGGTACATCCAATTAAATGCAGAGTTCCAAGAAATAGCTAGAAGAGACAAGAAGGCCATCTTCAACAATGCTTAATAATAGAAGAAAACAGCAAAAGGGGAAAGACTAGAGCTCTCATCAGGAAAACTGGAAATATCAAGGGAGCATTCCACCCGAAGATGGGCACAGTAAAGGATAAAAATGGTAGAGACCTAGTAGACACTGCAGAGATCAAGAAGAGATGGTAAGAATACATGGGGGAACTGTATTAAAAAGATCTTAGTGAACTGGATTATTATGATGGTGTGGTTAGTTACCCAGATCCAGACATTCTGGAGTGCAAAGTTAAGTTGGCCTTAAAAGGCACTGTTGTTAATAAAGCTAGTGGATGCAATGAAATTCCAGCAGAACTTTTCACATTTCTAGTGGATTATCCCATCAAAGTTTTGCACTCATTATGTCAGGAAATCTGGAAGACCCAGCAGTGGCCACAGGACTGGAAAAGGTCAATCCTCATCCCAATTCCCAAGAAGGGTAGTATCAAAGAATGTGCTAACCGTCGGACAATTGTACTCACCTCCTGTGCTAGTAAGGTCATGCTTGAAATCTTGTGTGCTAGGCTTCAGCATTATGTGAACCAAGAACTTCCATTTTTCCAAACTGGGTTTAGAAAAGGAAGAGGAACTAGAGATCAAATTGCCAGCATTCGTTGGATTATAGAGAAAGCAAAGGAATTTCAGAAAAACATCTCTCTCTGTTTCATCGACTACATTAAAGCCTTTGACTGTGTGGATAACGACAAACTGTGGAAAGCTCTTAGAGAGATGGGAATACCAGACCACCTTACCTGTCTCCTGAGAAACCAGTATGTGGGCCAAGAAGCAACAGTTAGAACCCGGTATGGAACAATTGATTGGTTCAAGATTGAGAAAGGAGGATGATAGGGCCATCTGCTGTCACCCTGTTTGTTTAACCTATGTGCTGAGCACATCCTGACATTCTGGGCTGAATAAGTTACTAGCTGGAATCAAGATAGGCAGGAGAAACATCAACACCCTCAGATATGTGAATGATACCACTCTAATGGCAGAAAGTGAAGAGGAATTAAAGAGCCTCTTGATGAGGGTGAAGGAGAAGAGTGAAAGAGCTGGCTTAAGACTCAATATTAAAAAAAAAACTAAAATCATGGCATCCAGACCCATTACTGCATGGCATATAGAAGGGGAAAAGGTGGAAATAGTGACAGATTTTATACTGTTCATGGGAATGGCCACCTGATATGAGGAACTGATTCTCTAGAAAAGATTCTGGTGCTGGGAAAGATTGAAGGCAGGAGAAGAGGATGACAGAAGATGAGATGGTTGGATGGCATCACTGACTCGATGGACATGAATTTGAGCAAGCTCTGGGAGCTGGTGATGGACAGGGAAGCCTGGCATGCTGCAGTCCATGGGGTCACAAAGAGTCAGACACGACTAAGCGACTGAATTGAACCAAGTGACAGATTTCCTCTTCTTGGGCTCCCAAATCACTGCAGACGGGGACAGCAGTGATGAAATCAGAAGACAATTGCTTCTTGGCAGGAAAGTGATGACAAATCTAGACAGTGTGTTGAAAAGCAGAGATGTTACCCTGCCAACAAAGGTCTGCATAGTCAAGGCTATGATCTTCCCAGTGGTCATGTACAGTTGTGAGTTGAACAGTAAAGAGGGCAGAAGGCCAAAGAATTGATGCCTTTGAACTGTGGTGCTGGAGAAGACTGAAAGTCCCTTGGACAGCAAGGACATCAAACCAGTCTATCATAAGAGATATTAACCCTGAATATTCACTGGAAGGACTGATGCTGAACCTGAAGCTCCAGAATTTTGGTCATCGAATGTGAATAGATGACTCATTGGAAAAGTCCCTGATGCTGGGAAAGATTGAGGGCAGAAGGAGAAGAGGGTGTCAGAGGATAACATGGCTGGATGGCATCACCGATGCAATGAACATGAATTTGGGCAAACTCTGGGAGGTGGTGAGGGGCAGGGAGGACTGCAGTGCTGCAGTTCATGGGGTCACAAAGACTCAGACATGACTGGGTGACTGAACAACATTTGTTTTCTTATTGTTACTTTGAGAGTTCTTTAAATTATGGTATAAATCCTTTGTTGGATTCGTGATTTGAAGATATTGTCTGTAGTTTATTTTTTACTTTCTTAACCATCTTTTATAGAGAAGGTGATTTTAGTTATGATGCAATATAATCAGTCTATTATTTTCTTATAGATCAAGTTGCTAATGTTATTCATAAGAATTCTTCGCAACCCAAACTCATGAACATTCTCTCCTGTGTTTTATCAAAAGATTTATAATTTTATGAATTATAAATTATAGACCCATGATCCACTATAAACTAATTATTTAAATAGGATATGAAGTGTGGGTTGAGGCATATAATTTTGCATATGAATTTCCAATTGTTTTGGGCTTCCCAGGTAGCACTAATGGTAAAAAACCCACCTGCCAATGCAGGAAATATAAAAGACATGGGCTTGATCCCTGGGTCTGAAAGATCTCCTGGAGGAGGGCATGGCAACCCACTCCACTATTCTTGCCTGAAGTATCCCATGGACAGAAAAGCCTGGTGGGTTATAAAATCGCATAAGACTCTGATACAACTGAAGTGACTTAGCACACACACATCCAATTGTTTCAGCACCATTTGTGAAAAAGACTTACCTTTTATCCGCAGAATTGCCTTTGCACTTTTATTAAAATTCAATTGACTATATTTTTGTAGGTCTTTTTCTGGACTTTCCATTTTGCCCCATTATTTTATGTGTGTAAACT
This sequence comes from Cervus canadensis, assembly GCF_019320065.1. Taxonomy (NCBI): domain Eukaryota; kingdom Metazoa; phylum Chordata; class Mammalia; order Artiodactyla; family Cervidae; genus Cervus; species Cervus canadensis. Next base: position 11,819,058 of record NC_057398.1, read on the forward strand.
TTCACTAAAACCATACTGTCCTAAGTAGATTCTTTACTGTCTGAACCACCAGGGAAGCCCTAAGTATTGATATGATAAAATGAGCTTTTTTATCCTTATTCCACTATTATCAACAACTGATCATAGTATAGTTTTCTCCAATAAAACTTAGACTCCAAGCAATTTTGATAATAAAAAAGAAGCAAACACAAATATAGAGAATAAAGAAGAAACAAACACAATGGGAAGAGAGAAGGGGGGAAGAGCAATATAGGGGTAGGAGAGTAAGAGGTGCAAACTGTTAGGTATAAAATAAGCTACAAGGATACACTGTACAGAACAGGAAATAGCACATATTTTATAGTCACTCTAAGTGGAGTATAACTTCTAAAAATTCCTAATCACTATGTTATATACCTATAACATATAATATAGCACATCAACTGTACTTCAATTTCAAGAAAAAGGAAATAAATTAGGAGGCCCTTTTCTGTTTGATAGAGTAATATCATCTTACTTTTAAAATCTTATGAACAGATAAAACTACCTACTTGTACAATGTGTTTTTTACCTTTTCTGAAGCAAAAAAACAGACTTGAAAAGATAGGTTGCAATTAGAGATGTTGTGTTGCATATTAAGTTCACACACACAAAAAACACCTACCTCTATGTGAAAAGGGTCTCTTTCTCCCATTAAGAAGCAGCCATGAGCAGTGCTCAAATATGTCCAGTATGATAGCATCTGGCTTCCCTGGTGGACCAGTGGTAAAGAATCCGCCTGAAATTCAGGAGACACAGGTTTGATCCCTGGGTTGGAAAGATCCCTTGAAGAAGGAAATGGCAACCCACTGCAGTATTCTTGCCTGGCAAATCCCATAGATAGAGGAGCCCGGCAGGCTACAGTCTATGGAGTCTCAAGAGTTGGACAAGACATAGTGACTAAACAACAGCAGTGATAGTGTCTGTTGTAAGTGGCTCGTGTCTGTTAGTTGCATACCTGTTTTCATTGGTCAATGCTGATGCATTCTTTTTTTTTTTGGCTGCACATCTTGGCAAGTGGGATCTTAGTTCCCCGATCAGGTATCAACCCTGCTCCCCCTGAACTGGAATAATGGAGTCTCAGTCACTGGACTGCCAGGGAAGCCCTCTGATGCATTAATGTTTGTTAAATATTAAAAACTCACTCTGCTCATGAATATTAACATAATATTTAAAATTTTCCTTTGGAACATATTTCATTTAATTCATCTCCTATATGGTTGGAATTAGAGATTGAGCATTGGCAACATTCGGACACACCACCCACAATCCTTTTAGGGGGCAAGGAAGGAAGACTGTCAGAGGGACTTATTTATTTATTTTTTAATTTAATTTAATTTATTTTTTAATTGGAGGCTAACTACTTTACAATATTGTGGTGGTTTTTGCCGTACATTGACATGAATCAGCCACAGGTGTACATGTGTCCCCCATCCTGAACCCCCCTCCCACCTCCCTCCCCATCCCATCCCTCAGGGTCATCCCAGTGCACCAGCCCTGAGCACCCTGTCTCCTGCATCGAACCTGGACTGGCGAGCTATTTCACATATGGTAATACACTTTTCAATGCTTTTCAGAGAGACTTATTTTAAAGATGCTTAAGGTCATCTCTTTTTGCATTGTCGGTTTTTCAGAACGCTTGGTTGTGTTCCTTGGAGAATGCTCCAGCTGGTTTGCCTCTGTTATGCTTTTCTCCCTTTCTTTGATGTGATATTGTTGTTTTGCTTTTTAAAAAGAAAAAAAAAATGTTAAGAGGATTTAGTTCATGACTCATCATAGATCACTTGGTCAAAGTTCATAGTATTAACTGTCTTTCCTCCCTTATTGAATGGGCGTGCATCTTTCATCATTTGTGGCAATCCTTTGGTAGCTCATTAGCTGTCCTTCAGAAGTGTGATGCTTTGGATATTTTCAGTGGGGCCTTCTTTGAGGATAGTTTTATGCTGTGAACTCCATTAAAACTGTTTGGGACCAATTTATTGGGTAAGTGTATCAAGCTTGGAAATATTATTAATAGTCAAAGATAAAGTCTGATTATAAAGACTTTTAGACTACCTTTCTTGAATGTCTATCTTTCTTGAGTGACAGCACCTATTTTCTTGTGGGGCTTGTATACCATCTCAGAAGCCAACTTCAAAAGAGGGATTCCAAGAATATTTTCAGCATCAATACTTTAGATGTCAATGGTTTTCCAGTGTGATTGTTTCGAGATGGTAATTATTTGAATGTGGGAATTCTAGAAAGTTCCCTTTATACTTTATTCTTTGTTCCCATCATATGGGTACGTGAGTGCTAACTCACTTCAGTCATGTCAGACTCTTTGTGACCCCATGGACTGTAGCCTGCCAGGTTCCTCTGTCCATGGGAGTTCTCCAGGCATGAATACTGGAGTGGGTTGCCATGCCCTTCTCCAGGGGGTCTTCCAAAACCAGGGATCGAACTCCCGTCTCTTATGTCTCCTGGATTAGCAGTGGGGTTCTTTACCACGAGTACTGTCTGCGAAGCCCTCCGATCACATATACTCAGACAAATAATTAGGATTAAAAAACCTTTAACTAAAATGTCATACATAGGTTATCACCTCTTAATTTCATTTATAAGACTCCTGGTCTGCCTAACTCTAATAATCAAATCCATTTCAATAGTGAAGAGAAGATTTAGTCATTTCAACAGCTTCAAATGATCTAATTTTAAAAAATCACAGAGTGTATGTTTTCATTGATAGATGATAGCTGGGTATTGGATATTAACAACATTTTTAAAACTTTATGGTAATTGTCATCTTTGTTTGGACAGTGAGAAAATTATGCTTGAGGTAGTCATGTGAAGTGCTTATGATTTTCAACCTATAAATTTGCATGTTTAAGAAATATGATTTGATTTTCCTTTAAAGTGAACTTAACTTTTAGTTTACATTCCCTGTTTTATTTGAGAGAAATTTAATCTTGGGTTAATTTGGAGTTTCTCCCGTTGTTTCAGGGTCTTTTCAGTCAATTCAGGATCTTCTCAAATCCTGAATTTGGCAGATTTCAGCAGTCTAAGTCCTTGGCATGGATATCTTGTCATCTCTCTTGGTAGCACTGGCAAGATTGTGCCATATCTGATTATTGAGTCCTCAAAAGTTGTATCCTCCTTGTCCTAAACATCAGAACTCATCAAATCTGCTTTGGCAATTTCTCAGCCCATCTCAGGAGACACGGGAAATGTGTAGCCATTCCCTTGTGCCATTCTGGGTCCACGGGGCTCTCTGATGCCATGTTCATCCTTTTCTGGAAACCTTAACGCAGCCTTTGCTACTCAAATGCTGCCATGCCAAGCATGGCATAATGTATTTTAAAGAAATGTGCTGCTTACTGGAATCTGTGAAGTGAGTTTCAGGTTGCAGGCTCCTGTGGGATTCCCCAAATCCATCTGAGGAGGTGGATTCTCCCCGTGGCTGACTTGGTCTAGTGTTGGGGGAGGGTACAGGGCCCCTTCCCAAGGATTCAAGAGCATCTAATCTCACTTTCTCTCTCTGCTATTTGTCTCCTTTTCCCAGCCCAGATTATCTTTACGTTCTCTGAAATAGAAAAGAATAAACCTTGAATTTCATACATCATGATTTCCCCACCTTTAATGTTTTTTTTTAAACTTTTTATTTTGTATTGGAGTATACAGTCAATTAACAAGCAAAGTTGTGATAGTTTTAGGTCCATCCACCTTTAATGTTTATATAAAGACTTTGCCTTCTGAAACACAGAAGTCAGTGATTTTCTTTGTTCTTTCCATCCTAGAGGCTGTAAATTTAGAACTGATTTCATCAACAGGAGTAGAATTTCATCAGTAAAAAGAAATGACTAGGAATGAAGAGAGACCATCCAGTTATATAATATCCAAGTAGGAAGAGTATGGTTGTGTATGCCTGGCATTCCTCAGCTTACAGAGTTTTAAACTGAAGGAAGTGGCCCTAAAATGTGGGGCTTCCACTTTAATGGAGCTATGGCTACTGTGAAACAACTGTGGAAACCCCTTTCAACTGACCCATCTTGTCTTTTAGAAACTTTCTCTAAGGCTTCGTTTGCTTTTTGTTGTTGCATTTTTTCCCCCGTACAGTTAAATTAGGAAAGAAATCTCTTCTTGGAAATACACAGGCTCTTTGGGCTCTAGCCAACTCTATTACAAAGACATCTTTCTGTGTACCTCTATTTAACAAAGAGAATTCCTGCTGTATTATCCAGCTGTGCATAACTGAACGTGTCAGTTCAGTGACTCTTTAATGAATCTCTTTTTAGCGTCTGCCCTCTGGCCATAAGTATGTCACTTCAATATTATTTTATGGTTTGAATTGAGTTACATGGAAACATTTTGAGAATGGAAAGACATGACAGTATTTTACTGTAAATAACTGCACAACAGTCATAGTCAAGTGGGCTGGTTAGTGAACCTGGGCATGTTGCAGGCAGATTTAGCATCTAAGGATATGTATCCCAGCTAAAGTCCATCCATCAGCAGGTGCCTTTCAGTGAGCACCAAATTCCTAAATTGGTTTTGACACTGGTGTTGACTAATGATGGGAGGGGTGCAAAACAATTATACATCTAAAGAAAATAATTTTTAGTTTACCAGACACTCTTTTCCAGGTGAGAAAATTTGGATGAGAGAAGCTCAAAGCTCGGTTAATCTACTGTAGCGATTATGCTTGACTTCAGATAGCCGACCCTAAATTTTACACTATGCGCTGTTTTGTTTTGTCTCCGACCACCACACCCTGCTGCTTTTGATGTCTTGTCATTAGGACACAGAAGAGAAGGGCCAAATCTGCATACCCAGCGCTGAGGATCCCCGCCCGCCTCCCACTAGTGCAAGTACAACTACCATGGGCAGCAGCGGCTGCCAAGACGCAGGCAGGAGAAGGGGCCTGTGCCCCCTTTGAGGATGGGGACATTTATTTTGATTCTGACAAAGTAGGGGTGGCATGAGGTTCCTGAGGCAGGTGTCGGGACCTGATGGGGTGAATGCTTCTGCCAGGCGCAGCCCTGCCCTGACACCGTATGGACTCATAAGCCACAAGGACTAAGACAATGTCTGATGGGGCCCGTATTTGTTGAGGACTTCCAGGCTGGGGCCACGTCAGGTGTCCACACAGCATCCGTGTCATCTGCTCATGGTGTTTGGTTCAGTGGTAAGGGGCTCAGTCTTGCAGGTCCCCCGCCCAGAGAATGTGCTGGCGTCTGGCACTGTGTAGACCTGTGCACTCCTCTAGGTTTAGCAACACTGCGCGCATGTGTGCTAAGTCACCTCAGTCATGTCTGACTCTTTGCCACCCAATGGACTGTAGCCCGCCAGGCTCCTCGGTCCATGGGATTCTCCAGGCAAGAATACTGGAGTGGGTTGCCATGCCCTCCTCCAGGGGAATCTTCCTGACCCAGGGATCAAACCCGTGTCCCTGCATCTCCTGCATTGCAAGTGGATTTTTTACCTCTGAGCCAGGAGGGAAGCCCCTTATCAACCTTGCTTTCATGAAAAAAATGCTTGTGCTGGCCCAGGTTCCTGCAGCAATGTAGGTTTTGAAGATGACTTGCAGTTTTCTTCTGAATTTTTTCTCACACTATTCTATGATTTCTCAAAATCTTACCTATGCACTAAATATCACCTCCTTCATAAAGCTTTTCATGTCTGAAATTCCCACTGAACAAATGTTACTTAAATGTTAAAGAGCTCTAAGTGAGAAAGGGGAAAAAAAAACCCTTAATGATTCATGAATTGTTTTTGCTGTGTAGGAGACTATCTGACTGCTTATTAGACATGTATTAGTGATACCAAAGTCTTCATCATCATCCCCACCTACAAGAGCTAATAAATTAATAGCCCACAACCTAGCAGACTTCTGCAACTTTTTTCTTGCTCAGACAAGCATACGTATCTCTAGGAGTTTATCTTTTTACTGAAATAAAATTATATTATACACATGACATTGCAATTGTGTATTTAGCTTAACAATAAGCCCTGGACATAAACTGTTTACATGGCAACATGTCTAGTGGCCAAGGCTTCAGGGTCACACTGCCGAAGTTCAAATACAAGCCCTGGAGCTAAATATTGTGTAACTTTGGGAAAGTTATTTAACCTCTTAGTTTTCTCATTTGTTAAATGAGCAGTAATAAATCATTTGAACCTCCTGGGGTGGTTGTGATGGTTAAGTAAGTCAGTACGTATAGAGCGCTTACAAGGGCACACTCAATGACTGTGGGTGTTACACATTGCCTGCGTGGGTCAGAAAATATGTATATACACACAACTTTAATTTTACGTACATGAGATTATCAAAATGTTTTCATTTCAGTATATTTCCTTTTTGTGTCTCCTTTTAGTCTATTTCTTTTTCTTCCCATATTTGCCTCTTTTGCTCCTACCACTTGATGTAATATCAACATCAGCAAGTATAAACCCTCTTAACAGGACTTTCCTGTGGTCCAGTGGCTGAGAATCTGTCTTGCAATGCAAGGAACATCAGTTCAATCCCTGGTTAGAGAAGAAAGATCCCACATGGTGCAGATCCACTAAGCTCTCTAGCTGCAACTACTGAGTCTGTGCACTACAAGAGAGTCTGCACGCCAAAACAAAAGACCCCGCTTGATGCAATGAAGATCCTGCATGCTGCAACTAAGACCCAGCCAAATAAATAAATTAAAAAAAAAAAAACCCTTAACTACGGTCACCGTACATGAATTTTCTATAAATTCCCTGATGATTATTGAACCAGATCTCACATGTATACTTATACATATAATATGTGCACACATCTATGTGCACATAGATGCTCATGTGTGTATGTTTGTGTCATTGTTTGCCCTGCAAAAGTGAAACCATATTATATACACTTTTTTGGCATCTTATTTTTCTCATGCATTGATTGCTTTTGGGAACCCCTGAAGGTTAGCATATATGAACAGTAATATTGTGCCTTGTGGATTACCTGAATTTTCTGAATTATCTGAATAACATTGTATTCTATGGATTACCATAGTTTCTCTCTTTGTGTACACATTTATTGCCACTATCAAGATTACTGTAATAAACATTTGGGCTCACATATCTTTCATTACTGGTGATTGTATTGTAATGGGATATATACCTAGGAGATAGATTGCCATGTCAAAAGGTTTGTGCTTTTAATTTTAATAAATGCTGCCATACTGCTTTCTAAAGCAGCTGTACCCATTTGCATTTCCACTAGCAATGCAGAAAAGACTCTTTTCCACATATCCCATGGACAATGTTACCATTATTTAAAATTTTTGCCCGTCTGCTAGGCATAAAGTAATGGTTTATTGTTAACTCTGTTTCAATTTCCCAATTAGTGAATTTCAAAATATATTTATAAGTATTTATTGACCATTTGGATTTGCTCATCTATGAATTGCCTATTTATATTTGTTGCTTATTTTCCTCTTAGGCTGTTGCCTGTTTCTTTTCAATTTTTAAAGCTCCCTTTATGTAATTATAGCTTTTAAACCCTATCTGTCATCTACACTGCAAACATGTTTTCTAAGTCTGTTTACTGTCTTTATTAAGTGTCTTCTGCCATACCACAGTTCTTTATTAACTTTTATATATTCCCTAGAAGTCCTGATAAAATATTTAAATAATATTTAACACTTTAAAATAATCTACCTTTTTAAGTTCTAATGAGATGGATGAAACTGGAGCCCATTATATAGAGTGAAGTAAGCCAGAAAGATAAAGACCGTTATAGTATACTAACACATATATATGGAATTTAGAAAGATGGTAACGATAACCCTATATGCAAAACAGAAAAAGAGACACAGATGTTCAGAACAGACTTTTGGACTCTGTGGGAGAAGGCGAGAGTGGGATGTTTAGAGAGAACAGCATCGAAACGTGTATATTATCAAGGGTGAAACAGATCACCAGCCCAGGTTGGATGCATGAGACAAGTGCTCGGGGCTGGTACACTGGGAAGACCCAGAGGAATGGGATGGGGAGGGAGGCGGGAGGGGGAATCGGGATGGGGAACACATGTAAATCCATGGCTGATTCATGTCAATGTATGGCAAAAACCACTACAATATTGTCAAGTAATTAGCCTCCAACTAATAAAAATAAATGGAAAAAAATAAAAAAATAAAATAATCTACCTTTTTAATATATGACATGAACTAGGATTATTACTTTAATACTTTCAGGATGGATACCCAGTTTGGGGAGAAATGTTGTTAAATACAGATTTTTTTTTCTCTTGAATCTCTCTTCTACTTTCTCTTGTTTTTTTTTTTTTATATCATTGTCATTCTAATTCTCAGAAACTATACTGAGCTGAGTTATTTTAGTTCTTCTTTAATAGCAGAGACATTTAAGCTATGCATTTTCCTTTGGATAAAATTTTCACTCCTATAGGTTTTTGCATTTTTCAAAATTGTGGTTTATTACATTTGGTGAAGTGCATAGATTGTAAGTGTACAGTTCACAGAGTTTTGACAGATGCATACAGCGTGTGACTATTGAGATATTCAGTCGGCTTCTGAGCAAGACGGTTTTGAACTGTTCAGGTCCACTTACACACATGTGTTTTTCAATAAGCATACAGCAAGCCCTCCCTATCTGTGCTTGTGGCATCCAGGGATACAGAGACTGAGTATGTTACCTGAGCATCTGTGGATTTTGCATGATTTTAGAGCATTTCCATTAACCTAGAAAGCTCACTCATGTCCTTTTCTGGTAAATTCCTTACAACACCTAGGCAACCCGTGCTCTGATTTCTGTCACTATAAACTAATCTTCCTGTTGTGGGACTTCACATCAACTGAATAATTCAATGATTCTTTTTAAATTCTGATTTATTCCATTTAGAATAATATTTCAAATTCATTAATATTTTTACATATGCCATTATTCAATACTTTTCATTGCTTAGTAGCAATTAATTGTATGGATATAGCATAATCTGTTTATACTCCACTGCTGATGGATATTTGTGTTTCCATCTACTTTACTAGTGTGAAAAAAGCTGCTATGAATATCGTATATTTATTTTTCTGTTCTTTTTAATTATTTCTCTTGATTAAATACTAATTAACTTTATAAGTAACTTCCCTTTTCTGAAGGGGCTTTTATCATTTTACATCATCACCATAGTGTATAAAAGTTCTGGTTATTTCACATGCTTTCAATACTTTCTGCTGTCAGTTTCTGTAATTCGAGCCTTTCTAGTATTTGTGAAATGATATCTCAGTGTGGTTTTAATTTGCAGTTCCTTGCAAACTAATAATGTTAAAAAAATTAAGTACTTCTCATTTGCTTCATTCTGTCTCTTCTTTTGTGAAGTAGCTGTTGGAATCTTCAGCCAATCTGGGGGGAGTTGTTTGTGTTTTTTAAGTTTTAATTTAAAGAATAGCAAGGAGAGATAAGAAAAGCCTTCCTCAGCGATCAATGCAAAGAAATAGACAAAAACAATAGAATGGGAAAGACTAGAGATCTCTTTAAGAAAATCAGAGATACCAAGGGAACATTTCATGCAAAGATGGGCACAATAAAGGACAGAAATGGTATGGACCTAACCGAAGCAGAAGATATTAAGAAGAGGTGGCAGGAATCCACAGAAGAACTATACAAAAAAGATCTTCAAGACCAAGATAACCACAATGGTGTGATCACTCACCTAGAACCAGACATCCTGGAATGCGAAGTCAAGTGGGCCTTAGCAATTATCACTACCAACAAAACTAGTGGAGGTGATGGAATTCCAGTTGAGTTATTTCAAATCCTGAAAGATGATGCTGTGAAAGTGCTGCACTCAATATGCCAGCAAATTTGGGAAACTCAGCAGTGACCACAGGACTGGAAAATGTCAGTTTTCATTCCTATCCCAAAGAAAGGCAATGCCAAACAATGCTCAAACTGCCACACAATTGCACTTATCTCATGTTCTAGCAAAGTAATGCTCAAAATTCTTCAAGCCAGGCTTCAACAGTACGTGAACTGTGAACTTCAGATGTTCAAGCTGGATTTAGAAAAGGCAAATGAACCAGAAATCAAATTGCCAATATCAGCTGGATCATCGAAAAATCAAGATAGTTCCAGAAAAGCATCTACTTCTGCCTTATTGACTAACCAAAACCTTTGACTATGTGGGTCACAACAAACTGGAAAATTCTTAAAGAGATGGGAATACCAGACCACCTTACCTGCCTCATGAGAAATCTTAATGCAGGTCAAGAAGCAACAGTTAGAACTGGACATGGAACAACAGACTGGTTTCAAATTGGGAAAGGAGTACATCGAGGCTCTCTATTGTCACCCTGCTTATGTAACTTATATGCAGAGTACATCATGAGAAACGCTGGGCTGGATGAAGCCCAAGCTGGAATCAAGATTGCTGGGAGAAATATCAATAACCTCAGATATGCAGATGACATGACCCTTATGGCAGAAAGCAAAGAAGAACTAAAGAGCTTCTTAATGAAAGTGAAAGAGGAGAGTGAAAAAGTTGGCTTAAAACTCGACATTCAGAAAACTAAGATCATGGCATCTGGTCCCATCACTTACGGCAAATAGATGGAGAAACAGTGGAAACAGTAAGAGATTTTATTTTTGGGGCTCCAAAATCACTGTAGATGGTGACTGCAGCCTTGAAATTAAAAGATGATTGCTCCTTAGAAGAAAAGAAAGAAAAGTTATGACCAACCTAGACAGTATGTTAAGAAGCAGAGACATTAGTTTGCCAGCAAAGGTCTGTCTAGTCAAAGCTATAGTTTTACCACTAGAGTCATACATGACAGTGATTGAATTGAACTGAAGTTTTAATTTGGAATAATTTTTGATTTATATAGAAGTTGCAAAGATACCAGTGAGTTCCTTTATGAAGATAAATCCTTCTCCAGCTTGCCTTAATGTTCAGTTCTGTTGCTCAGTCGTGTCCAGCTCTTTGCAACCCTATGGACTGCAGCACACCAGGCTTCCCTGACCGTCACCAACTTCTGGAGCCTACTAAAGCTCATGTCCATCACGTTGGTGATGCCATCCAACCATCTCATCCTCTGTCATCCCTTCTCCTGCCT